>NC_051409.1:12690998-12691080 GCF_015228065.2 Penaeus monodon | reverse complement strand
TCGTCGCGCCCCTGCCACCCACCCTTCGCATTCGCCCATTCGCCCGCAAAGAGCTGCCGACGCAACTTATGCATATGAGATG
>NC_051409.1:12690651-12690868 GCF_015228065.2 Penaeus monodon | reverse complement strand
GGTTCGGACGTGTAGAGACACAGGTAGATAAACATTTGGAGATTTTTTTAGAGATGGATTGAAATATCAATAGAACAACAGAGAAGAAGACAAGGGCGATATATTAAATCAGAAGGATAGGTCGATTAGTGGGTACAGAAGCGAGATTGGATAAGCGCACGGGTAGGTTGATTAAGTGGGCTTGAAACGAGTAAGGAGGTATGCATGCTAAAAAAAG
>NC_051409.1:12689971-12690628 GCF_015228065.2 Penaeus monodon | reverse complement strand
TGTATGTAGGCGGGTAATCAGAGAGGCAAGAGTGCAAACAGACTTAATGATAGCCTGTGAGATAGATAAATTAGCATGGCAGCGATAGATATAAGGAGGTAAAGAAAAAAATGAATAGAAATCCAAAAGAGAAACGAAGGATAATACATAAAGAAAACGACAGATACAGTACGTCAGATATAACATCAAACAGGAAAATATAAGAGATAAGGGAACTGTGTCTGGAATGAAGGGTACATTTTGCTCCTCTATGAAGCGAAGGTAAAATGTCCTTCATCTTTCAAAAGTTTAATTTGGACATGCTTTCAAGAGCCTGCCGGTAATGCTCGCTATGCAAAATAATTCATCAAAATAATCGCCAGAAAACTCCTCGCGTAATTACGGGCCGCAATTAACTCGCAGGAAAGTTTATGGGGAGAGTGATTCGGAGGGGCTCGTCCTGGCCTTCGGGAGCTCATGAATCCGGGGAAGGAGCGAAGTGCGCGCGGGACACCGGAGACGCTCATGACGGGGATGCTCGAGTGCGTGACCCAGCCGGTCCTCGTTTCTCATCGGGCTTTCGTGTCTGTTTCCCTCCCTACCATCTCATCTTTTGAGTTAGGGGGTATAGGAGAGTTGGGTGGGTTTTCAAGGGGTAAAGGAGGAACGGGATTTTTT
>NC_051409.1:12687696-12689873 GCF_015228065.2 Penaeus monodon | reverse complement strand
TTCGTGTAAACATTTCGATTATTCGGCAGGTCAAGATGTCAGTGAGGGAAATGGGTATGGAACAGTTTTTTATGAATTAGTTATGCAAAACCATTAGCGCAGTATGGATTTTTTTCTGAACGAGGTATAGAGTTGATGAAGTTGGTTTATTTGAGTCCAAGTAGGGGAAAGGACAAGCACTGAAAACAGAATTAGAGTCAGGCGACGGTTAAGGTCACCTTACCCTTACTCATCAGCGAGACCATCTTCCCACTAGAAAAGGAAAAAGAAGGGAATTCCCCGCACAGAGCCAGTCCGCGGGATGAAAGCGAGCCAACAGGTCGAGAACCGCCGACCGCCGTTGCCAGCGCCGAGTGAGAGGATCCTTTTCTCCCGCTACGCACACAGCCGACGCGGCCGCTCCATCCATGGAAAACTTTTAATATTTGTATCGATTCTCAATACACTGTTCACCACCACCATGATATGTGGCTTTCCTTTGAGGCTCGTGTAGACCGAGGGAAAAAGAGGGAGAAGGAGGGCGAGAGTGGGGCTCAAGTGGTCTCGTTGACTACAGTGAAGGATGTAGAGGGAGGAAGGAGAAGGGGAGGAAAAGGGAGAGAAAGAAAGAGAAAATGGGAGAAAGGGCGGGATAGCGGAGATGGGGGAAAGGTGGGAAGGGTTGGACGCAAGTATCATAGGCTCGCATATGCGTTAACTGAGTAGTGTCATTTGAGGCAGCACTTGTGCGTTTGAAGCGCCGTTGATATCGGAGGTCGATTATTGATTATTATTTCCCTCTAGTCCCGCGAAGACTCGAAATAGCGTGCTATCTCCACAGGAATTACGAGGAATCAGGTGTTCGGATTCCAGTGTTTGGGGAGAGCTAAATTGAAGTGGCACATTAAGAAGCAATTGAGGCCCGGGACTCGGTGCGTAGCTCAGGTCCTCGTCCTGCACGCCTTTGCCTCTCTTGTTCTCGGCTTTTCTCGCCTCTCCCTTCGCTCGCCGTCTTTGTTCGCGACGGCTCGACTTATCCCTTATTGCCTTTTAGGATCTTTAGCGCGCGTCGTCCTCCTTCATCTTTTTCAGCTTCCCGGGCACGCGGCGGCATTCGATTCTTTACATTTTTTGGCGGGTGCTCTCTCCCTGTTTTTTTGGCTTATTCTCTTCCGTTCTCCCGTTCTCTCCCGTTCTTGTCTTCAGTGGCTCCTTCCCTCTTGATCAACTGATCCCTGCTCCTGGAACTCTTCTATCACTGTGGCCTTCAGTCATATTCTGCGCAGTTTTTCTCCAGTCATTTTCCGTATGTGCTTCGTGGGTCTTTTTTTTCTTGATCTAATTGCCTGTAGTGCAGTGAGGTCGTATATGGACGCTGTTGCAACGTTATGGGCGTGTATGGTCGATGGGTCCGTGATCGAAAGAGCAGGGAGTGGGCGTGTGGGCGTGACAGCGGGACCAGCACAGCTACGCCTGGAGCTTCAGCCCGGAGTGGCTGCGAGAGCCGACTTCATCAAGTATTAACCTCTGCGCTCATAATTTAAACCAAACCCTGGAAGCTCCTGGGGAAAAGAGACGGAAAAATTATTTTCCGCATATCATGAGGAAAAGAGAGACGGAGAGCGTGTCGAACAGGGCTTGCTTCTCTGTCCGTCTGAGCGCAGGAGAGCGAATCCGGATTTCCGCGGAGGATTATTTTGTACGCGCACTGCCGGCAGGAGACGGGAAGTGAGGAGAGATTGTATTTCTCGCGTATTAATGGGAACTATGGCGTTGCTTTGGTTTTCAGTATCTGCGTTGTCAGTGCTTACTATTTCGGAGAAGTATGGTAATATGCTATGTCTGCATTGCGTACTAATTGGGTGACTTTATTGTTGTTTTCCTATTGTTATAAAAGTAATGCTGATTCCGCACCATTTTCCCGGGTACTGTAGAGAAAGGAAGTTAATGATGCAGCAGATGCGGTGATGGCCGTGGTAATTGACACAAAAACAGAAGTGTAAAAGCGGAATATCCGAGTCCTGTTATTGCATGTCCTTCATTTTCAAGTCAATTCGGAGGGGCGGGGTAAGAGGAAGGGTATCCGTTGGATTATCATGCATTCTGCGGGGATCCGGCAGGGGCGAGGGAGGGGGAAGGGACACACTGGAGAAGGAGAAAAGGAGATGGAAAGTGTGTGCCAAAAAGGGGAGGTGTAG
>NC_051409.1:12687523-12687633 GCF_015228065.2 Penaeus monodon | reverse complement strand
ATGTAATGGAAAAGGTCGGTTGCTGGTAGAATTATTGGATAAAAAGTAATTGACGTTACGAGAAGAGTTTGCGGAAGTGCGGGAGGGAAGAGATGAAGAGGGATTGGCCA
>NC_051409.1:12686977-12687432 GCF_015228065.2 Penaeus monodon | reverse complement strand
CGAATAAGACATGAGGAACAATGTGAAGAAATCAGGTGAAGTGATGAAGGGGAAAGGGTCTCGCCTCTTAGCTGTGTTGGAGTGAAGTGGAGCTGCGCCTTAATCACGCAAAGTAGCGACATAAAAAGGAGAAAAAAATCTTAATACTTTTCGTATAAATTATCATGGCACTCTTGGGGGCGTTCTCATCGTTTAAAAATCAGCCTTTATATTGCAGTGTTACGGCCTTGGAGATTCCCCCTTTCCCCTTTCGGAAAGCCTGATTTATTCGTTTTATGGTGATTTGGCGGGCGCGAACACGGAGGAGGGGCTGCTTCCGACTGTTTCCTCCCAAGTTATAAGATGTATAAAGTTAATTCGGGCGGGAAGAGAAAACGCTAGGGCTTCATTAGGAGGAAGAGATGTGGTGAGATATACTCACAACATATGCACCCACGCACACCCACAATCCCACG
>NC_051409.1:12686796-12686860 GCF_015228065.2 Penaeus monodon | reverse complement strand
CTTTCTCCTTCCTCCCGCCAGCCCCGTCTTTGATCTCTCGCAGCGCCGCACATAAAGTTGTGCG
>NC_051409.1:12686650-12686750 GCF_015228065.2 Penaeus monodon | reverse complement strand
GGGATGATGTCTTACCCGGCGCTTCAGCCTAGGAGCATCACAGGCGCAAGAAACTAAGTTGTTGACAAGCAGCTTCTTGCACTTTAGTGACTAGAGAGAA
>NC_051409.1:12684504-12685204 GCF_015228065.2 Penaeus monodon | reverse complement strand
GAGTTGTTTATGCAGTGACGTACAGAAGGAATGAGTTTGTCTTGAAAGCATTTTTACACTAGAATGAAGTTATCATTTTGTTCGATGCCTTTGCAGCACCTGGAGGGCTGGGCATTTACAGTATCTCTTTGAGTGAAGTTTGTCTTTGTTGTTTGTTGTTTGTGCCTGCAGGAAATAGCTCCCACGTCATTACCTGTAATCTAGAAAATGCATTATGTTGCAAGGACTCGTTGCAAGTTGGGCACCAGACTAACTCATCCCTGTTGGCATTGCAACTTGAGCGCCAATATCGCTCGCTCGCTCTATCACTAAGCCCAGGCAGCCCACTTTCACTCTCCCATTGTAAATAAATATATTTACAAACGTCGTAATGGTATTCAGAAGCCGTTCTAAGTTGAGCGCTGACGCCGACCAAGTTCACAAAGACTTCTCCTCTCGAGGTTTATGAATATATCAACCCTTGCTCCTCCCCAGCGTAACCCCCTAACACACCCCTTCTGCGTCCTCTCTCTGCCCCCCCCTCCCCCTCACCATCTTCCAGTTTGACAGCCGTTGCTCTCCGTCCTTCCATTACTCCTTCAACCAGCGCCCCTCCCCCTCCTCCCGCGAGAAGCCCCCCCACCCTACAATCGTCGCCGGTGGACTAATTTGTGTCTTGCGTCGCATTAACGTTTGCGCGATCCCTTATCCCGTCTTAGCA
>NC_051409.1:12683417-12683661 GCF_015228065.2 Penaeus monodon | reverse complement strand
ACCTAAGAGGCCCCCCCCCCCCATTATTAGTCACTCTCTTTGCCCCCCCCCCCCTTCCTCGCTCCGCGGAGTCGATGTGCATAAATATATGAAGGATGTGAACGTTAAAGTCATACACGGGCTCCATTTGCATCGCTTTGATCCTCTTCCTTTGAACATCCGCTTTCTGCTAAATCGTTTTTCTTAATGTCAGAATGCTAGGTGAGGCTCCTCTCGTCTTTTGTTTATCTGCAGTTTGTTCCCA
>NC_051409.1:12682496-12683346 GCF_015228065.2 Penaeus monodon | reverse complement strand
GCAAGGTAGTTCTTCGCTATTGCCCGGATGCGTTACTAATGAGATCGTTAACTCGTCTTACTTGTGATTTAATTTTATTTGTTTTGTAAGTTGGGAAGGTGTTGCCGTATGTTTTTTTGTAATGTCAGGTGTTTTTTGTCTTGTTTATCAGCAGTTTTTTTTTTCCTCCGTCCTTTTGTACAAAGGGAATTCTTCCGTCATTGTTCCGAACTTGCTACTAATGGGATCGTTAATTTGTCTTTTCTGTGATTGAATTTTAGTGCGGTGTGACGTTTCCCGGTTTCTTTCCTTTTCAGGGTATTTTTCAGGGTCGATTTTGTGAATGGAGTTATGATTTACGGCGGACAAGGACGAATTTCATCAGAAAAAAAGCGAAATGTGGCGATACGACTGACACTTTATCCATTACAAGGTCGATTAACTTCATTTTTCTTTCTGATTTCTGCTTCTCCGTCTTCTTTTTGTTCTACATTTCATGTTTCTTTTTTATGCTCTGTCTCACATTCCCTGTGTCTTTTCTTTCTTTCTTTTTATCATATTTGCAAATCACCTTTGTTGTTGCTACTTTCTTCCATGCGACATTTTCCTTTTCAGTATTCCTCATCTTCCGTTATCTTTCATTCTTTCCTGTTCTCTGTAGTAGCAAAGGTCGGTGTCTCAGCGGATATCGCAGGCATCTCTTGTCTTCCTTTGCTCGTAGCCAGGATCGGCTCGGACGAGGCCCGCCGCGGAGGACTCTCGCTCAGTCGCTTTGTGCAAAGCTGGGACACCGAGGCAGTTTTCATGAGGCTGGATCTCATACGGATATCCAGATGTCGGTCTTTGCGTGGTTGGACAGAAGCGTTCTATT
>NC_051409.1:12681305-12682338 GCF_015228065.2 Penaeus monodon | reverse complement strand
CAACTCTCCCTCTTCCTTTCCATCTCCCTCTCTTTTACCGATCTTGTTTCACCCATGTCGCAGCAAGACGATTTTTTTTCTCTCACTTTCTTTCTCCCTCTTATTTTGCCTCGTGTCGCAGCAAGTCATTTCCTATCCGCTAGCAAGAGGGAAAGAAATAGCTCGTGTGTGCGTATTCAGGACCGGTTTCGGTGGATGAGATACTCTTGGTGGCTAGCCCATGCAGAAACGGGCCTTCGCATATCGCGTGTTTCTTTAATGCGAATTCCCAAGGGAGTTCTGTGGCGGGGGTCGGGGAAGCGCAAATATTTTCTTTAGATCAGGGTTGCGATGGCTGGGCACGGACCCGCCATGTGGTTCTCTAGCTCTTCAAAAGCCGCTTGAATATTTCAGTACTTCTTGACCGGGACTTTTGAAGGTTATTTATGAGTATTCAGATTTAAACGGAATTTTAAGAAGTCGGACAACTTCCCAGAAAAAAAAATGTGTTTATGTGTATTTATTCATGATTAATATGTGTCGTCGACTGCAGCTTTAACATTAAAAATATTTTAAAAAGATTGGTACTGTTATTGCCTCCCTCTCCCAGTAGTCCCTCCTACCCCTCTTCCCCTTTGGACACTCGTTGTGTACACTCGGCTAGAATTGCACTTGTACACTAGCTAAGATTAATTAAGTCTGGGCCTATTTTTTCACTCTGCATTTTGCGGTGGCTTGTTTTAGTTTCAGTCCAAAGGGAATTGCAGAGTATCTCCGTTAGTCTGTCTTGATCCTCTCTCGTGCTCTTCTCCCTCGTGGCAGTTCGGCTTCGCTCTTTCCGCGCGTGCTTATTGTGTTCTGTTTTTAGTTACCCTTGTTTCGTATCCGTGGCGACCCGTGTCCTTTTTCATGGTGTTGCGCTTGTGTGTTGTGTGGGCTGTTGGCACGCCGGGGTTGTTATCGGGGTGCAGCTCAGGCCTTGGCTTCGTTGCTTATCAACGCTTGCTCTTTTCTTGATCTGTGCTATCTCTACCTCTGTTTTCTTCCTTCATCT
>NC_051409.1:12680557-12680732 GCF_015228065.2 Penaeus monodon | reverse complement strand
TTAATACGTTCGGAGACAAATCTCTCAAGCAAACCGTCATTAATATCAAGGAGTAAACAATGCCATTTCGAAAGTAGTGATCGTCATCCTGCCTTGCACTTCGCTCTTGGTATCTTTATGGCATGTTTTGTATTAATTGTGTATTCAGTTAAAAAATGATAATAACAAGAAGAAA
>NC_051409.1:12678187-12680003 GCF_015228065.2 Penaeus monodon | reverse complement strand
CCCCCTCCCCACAGGCTTCCTAACACCTTGATTGAGCCAAGGTTACTTCCTGCTCCTCCGTCACACCTGCGAATCCCAGCCCGCGGCAAGGTCAGCAGCGTCTAGCCGTTCCCCCGAGAGGCGTAAGCACATGTTTCGCTCGTTTACAATCTCCCCGGCCCTGGGGCGCGAAGATTCCATCCATATCTCGAGGTCGTTGTCGGCTCTGCGAAATTCGGCTGGAGTTTATACAAGTATCACTGAAACTTTCTGAAGGGAGGAAGCAGCCGTCATGAAACAAACAAACAAGGCAAATCTGGCTGTGAATATTGTATGAGTCAACACTGGAGGCGCGTCTCTTGGCGAGGACGTGGTCAGGCGCCGCTTAGCGCGGCGTAGTGTGGCGTGTGGTTGCACTATTAACGAAGCAAGACCCTCAAGGCTGAGCCGGGAGCCTCGCGCCATTCCAGGGACTTGCTAGCGTCTGTAATTGGGTCGTTCCGTGTATTCAATCCAGGATACACGAGGCTTTCACACGGATTCGGCAAGATCCGAATGCGGTTGTGGCGGAAGGCGACAAGCATTAGCTGTTGGGGAAGACAGGTGGTTTGATTGAGCGGACGGGCGGGGAGAATGAATTCACTGATTGTGCGACGCAGCTGTTCAGAAAATAAGAGTAATGCATGCCAAGTGTTTCGCTGAATATGGTTATGATTTTTTTAACAATGTAAATATTTTTTTGACAGTGATCCCACCAATTTTATAACATGGTCTCTTGCATTCAAATTATGATTTAAGAAAAACATCAAATCAGACGCAGCTCTGTTGGCGCACGAATAAGCCGTATTGTTTTTTTTTCCCAGCGGAGAAAATGTTTGCTCAGAGATTTCCGGATTTTTTTACATCCAGTCGTCCAATCAGGCCAGTAAATTTCGGAGGTATTGCTGCGCTGAGCATTTTCTCGTGAGTGTCCATCACATGTCGGCACTCGTTAATTTGTTACTTTTTATGGTAATGACGCGAAATGCCACTTTTTTCATGGAAACGCGAAACAATAATTCCGAATGCGAGTCATTGCTTTCGGAGGGAAATTGAATTCCAAATAAGCACTTGACTTAGCAGAGCGGTAACCTGGCCTCGGCGTCACATATTGTCCCCGGTGACTTACACGCTCGTCCGCTCATGTTCCTTTACTGAAACATGGACCGCATTACCACTCACTCTCCCCCGCCCGTTTCCCCTTCGCCAGGTTAGACGAGGAAACGAGGGAGGAAATAGGGGGCGTGGAGGGAGTGTGTCTGTGAAGGGAGTCATAGGATGGTGGCGAGATGAAGCGGTGATATAGTGATGGGAGATCGTCACCTTATATATGGAAACATCTTATTGAATATCTTTAACGGCGGACTTTTTTTATACATAAGGAAGTTATTTATTTTCACCTAATCTCTTTTGACTGCATGGAAAGAGTAGGAAGAGCCATTTCGAAAGGGTAGACCCCACTTTTGCTCTAGTTTAGGGTTGAGGTTGATGGACGGAAGTGAAAAGAGGGTAATTGAAAAAAATGAGGGCATAGTGCATGCTGGTGGAGGTGGCGAACAAAGAGGCTCTGAAGGAGAAGGCGTGAGACAAGACGTCGCCGAGGCTCATGACGTCATTCAGGTGCATGACAGGAGGGGAGGGAGAGGGGGAGGGGTCGACCAAGCCCATCTGCTTCCCCAAGGCCGCTTTCTGATGTCTGTGTCCCTTTGTGAGGGTGCTACAGCGCAGTGCTTGCCGCGACGCATCCTTGTATATTCATTTATATATTACTAGTATTGCTATTATTTATAATATATAT
>NC_051409.1:12677007-12677574 GCF_015228065.2 Penaeus monodon | reverse complement strand
GCATGCATGTATGTATATATTCATGTATTGGTGAAAGATACCATTATGTTTTGTATTGATTTGTACGTGTAGATCTAACATTCCATCTGATTATTTCCGATTATTTTTTTATCGTAGAAACGTCAGGTAAGTATTTATAATCTATTGTTCTCGTGCCCGTCTCCCGTTCAGCCTGTATAGGTAACCCCTCTTTCCCCTCAGCATTTTTTCCCCTTTCCCAACTTGACGGAACCCGGGCTGTTATAAAAAAAATAGGGCGATGACCTTTTTTCTCCGTGTGAGTCAACACTTGGCCGAAGAGCTGAATCAACAGCCGACCTTAACTTAACGACCAATTGGTTGGGAGAGCCAATACATGTGTGCGCGGGTGGATTTCCCCGGGCCGAACGCTCCTGTATTTTTCGCGGCGGATGTCTTTCTCGCAGATGTTGTTATTCCGCCTCGGGATTTTTTTTTTTTCGTGTGGTTTGATGAGCACTGAGGCGATGGCGGCGCTCTCTCGTCTTATTTTCACATCTCTTATATTTGTCTTTTCTTTTCGCTCTATCCATCTGTTTATCTGCCCCC
>NC_051409.1:12676663-12676950 GCF_015228065.2 Penaeus monodon | reverse complement strand
CTATTTTTTCACCCGTCTCTCTCTCTCGCTCGTGAGAGTAAACAAGTGTGTGTACGGGCGCATTGTGTGGCTGTTCATAATCGTGCGTGGGAGCGCGGGAGGCGGGGAGGGACGCGGCAGCCGCTGTTATGGACGGGGAGGGATCACGGCGGATAGCGGGAACGACACAACAATGCGGCCATTATCGTGAATCAAGGGAGAGTCACGGCAGTCAAAGGAAAGACAGGATAACAGCGGATATAACGTGGATATACTCACGGCCTGCTTAAGTGATGTCGATAGTGGGA
>NC_051409.1:12674851-12676621 GCF_015228065.2 Penaeus monodon | reverse complement strand
AGAGGTTAACCTCTCGTGGTTAATGGGGAAGACAACATCCAGGCGGAAGCTCATGAGTATTTTGAATGAGGCCTCCCAGGGTTGTGCCTTCTGTTGGGAAGCGGATGACCACCATGTGGATAAGTTGTCTTTTGTTGATAGGAGTGATCTAGCCAGGGGATAAGAAAGATGATAGGAAGTCAAAGAAAGCAGTGGCAAATATTTAGGCCTTAAAAAAATGATGACAGTACTACTGATAAATAGGTTTCGGATCAGAGTAATGATTGGAAATAATTAGCTTAATGACAACATCGTAAATAATCCGTGTACTGTTTTCCTTCGGTAACTAATGACGTTTTCGGCAAAAAATAAGAATATCAAATGGTAATGGAACTGTGCTATCGAGCCGTTATCACTTTTACCCCCAATCCACACGTCCGTTCTACCTCCCGTTCTCCAGCGTTTCTATTTCTAGAACATGCAGCCCGAGCTCATCCGTCCCAACCGATCCTACCGTTCCTTGGTCGGAACGGGGACGGAAGCTAGAACGGATGTGTGAAACGGAAGTATTAGTTATGCACTGACACGGGCAGTCCCCAGAGTCATGTTTATCAATTTTGTACACACATGGAACCTCATTAAGCATTATTAATGATATTGATGATGGATGTTCAAGATTGTTGGATTAACTGCAATGACAGTTATATTATTTATCAGTGTAATGGTGCTGATGACAAGCAAAAGCATGCACAGATGCGGGTGATGTAAGTAATTATTGGGGTACATCAGAGGGCACGACTACCCCGCCTCCGCCATGTGCTACATCACAGACCACCGCCACCTCTGCCACCAAACGTAGCGAGAGGCCTTTGATCGTATTTTTACCCCTTTTATTTTATACTTCGCAAGGGAAACCCCATTCATGATGATTGGACGCCGTCGCGCACAGACACAGTCAAAGGCCGTATGAAACCCCGAGTTGAGTAAATATGTGAGGCGTCCCCGCTCCGCCTGCTTACCTTCCGCGCGTCGATCAAAGCTTTTTGTTCTTCTGGAAGTTTCGTGTCTGCGTGTTTGGGTGTGATTGTGTGTTTATAAGTATGGCTTTGTGTCTTTGTGATTTCATGTATATTTATATGTTCGTTAGGATGCGCTTATTCTTTCTTAGGATGGAGGAGGGGCTTTCGTGTGTTTTGATACAAATACTTGCTTGTTTGTTTGTTTGGATGCGGAGCCTTCATGTACCTGACGAGCACCTAACAGACTGACATCCCGGTGCGCCGTGTTGTAGCGTAAGACACTCATTCCGCCGATGTCTGAAACGCCCATCAGTAGTGACAAATTATATATTTGCCGACTATGAATAATAAATCATGGCGCTGGCAATTCATTAGTATTCCGGGCGGTGTTTTCGAAGCCGTGGATGAGATGGACACCGGCAGCCTGCACGTCCGCACGCCCATGGGACGCCTCCCGCCCGCGGTGTTATGTTTGTCCAGCCTTGTTGAAGCGACGGCGCGAGGGAGAAGCTTAAACGCGACACTTCCCTTGCTGTGCCGATCGCTCTTGGAGAGAGGAAATGAGGTTAAATATACGGTGGTGGTGATTACGGCGTGAGAGGTGGTAATGGTGGCGGTTCAAACGGTCCTATTCATTAGGCTGTAGTGTGATATATCTGTTATAGTCCCTATGGTATGGTGTAATGGATAATAAAGCTATTTGGTCGCCTATCACAACACTAGCCTCAGTGGGCAACGCGGAATTGCTTGCCAAAACATAATGGCAACCGTT
>NC_051409.1:12674431-12674598 GCF_015228065.2 Penaeus monodon | reverse complement strand
TTCCTAGGTTTATACGTTCGTTCCTTCGAGAGCTTTTAGGCGTTAGTGGATTAAGAATTTTACTTTCCAGCTTGGACTGGAATCTATGAACTTCTAGGTTCCTTTATGAGGAGGAGGCATCTGCTAACATTCTTAGTTATATATTGTTATTTCTACCCTATCATCGC
>NC_051409.1:12674120-12674339 GCF_015228065.2 Penaeus monodon | reverse complement strand
GTCACCATTCCATTATCTTTACTTTTTTCTAAGTGTTGACGACGAAAGAGCGTATTATTCGCACTCGGTTCATCCCTTGGCTCATCTGTTATCCTGCTCTCAAAATTCCCTTGATCTTCTTGCTCTGTGTTTGATATTGCTACCATTTTTGGTCATCTTTCTCTCTCACGCCAAGGATTTTCTTAATTGAATAATATATTATCTCAGCCCTCGAGAGGA
>NC_051409.1:12673429-12673745 GCF_015228065.2 Penaeus monodon | reverse complement strand
TTTTGGATCCCCGAGTAAAAGACTTACATTGGACTCATGCACACCTGTCACGTACCTCATCGCTCCCCTCATAAATCAGGATGTTCCCTCATAATGATATCAAGGCGCCTCTAACGACCCCACATTTAGCAGAGTGTGACCTCATGTATGATAATGGCAATAACGGTGATGAACGGGAGGAGAAATGGCTCCGTGAATTTATTTTCCCCTCCTGCTTTTTCGGGGGAATGAGTGGGAGGGGGTAGGTAGGGAGGGGTAGTGACTCGTACGTCATCTTGTTAAACTGGAAAGTGAGGAAAACGAGCGGTAGTGATGA
>NC_051409.1:12672788-12673164 GCF_015228065.2 Penaeus monodon | reverse complement strand
GTGGAGACGGTCAAGAGTGCAAAAGGGGAAGGGCTAGAATACTAGGGACGGGTTGTTTTTTAATACACCGCGCTATCCAGTGCTATTTATTCTTTATCAGATCATGCAATTTCCCCGATTCTCAATGTTATTTTAGCTAGAGTCAAGGAAAGGAGGGAGAGAAGGACTAAGAGGAGATAAGACGACGTGTGATGATCCTCCGCGAGCTTTCATTCTGTCTCCTTATCGCTCGGGTAGTCGTGGTCGGGCGAGGAGGCCGCGACATCTCTTGCGATGTTCAGTCTTGCAATTGTGTTCAGTCTGAACACGATCATGCGATTGTGTCAACTAAGGCCGGTGTCTGTCGGCGTGGAGGGAAAGACTTTAGGAAGAGGGA
>NC_051409.1:12671762-12672591 GCF_015228065.2 Penaeus monodon | reverse complement strand
TATAGAAATGCTTGCTTAGTATTATCTTTATTTGATGTAATGTATATGTTTTGCATCTGTTTCATGGGGAGAGAGGTTGAACGTTTCATTTTCGCTCGCTGTTACATTTTTATCACTAGGTTACATTTCCGCATTCTGCGAAGCCCAGCAAATCTTCATTGTTGTGATTTCTTCTTGGCAATATACTTCTCATTGCGTGGGTTTGTGGCATTCAACGTTGCTGTTATATATTGTCAATAAATATGCAGGCGAGGAGGGTCTCTACTAGCCCCTGTCTCACTTGCAAATGTCATGCGAGTTGAACTCTTCATAATGGTTATTTGCCACCAGTGTTCTCACGGGTAACGTTAAGGGGCGGAAAACCTGGTTTTATTGCTTCCTGGAGAGGTTGGCCTCTCGCCCGTCCGCGATACTGTACAGAGGATTTTAAACAGACGTCGAGGAGGCTGGTTGAGGTCCTTCTGTCATGGCGAAGAAGTCGTCTTTTTGTTCTCGTAAATATTCAGTAATGATTTTTCTTTTGAGCTGCATTTTTTAAAAGTTGTATTGCATTGTATCAGCAAATAATAAATGATAACAACGTCTATATTGATATGGTATTGATATGCCTTTTTTGCAACATTTTCCGGCGGAGACCAAGATCCCAAAGAACAAAGCGAACAGCGTTGCGCAACGAGGCCGTGGCGAGTTAGGCATATGAAGTTTATGTGGGAGATTAGAGGATAAAAACTAGTAATTGGGGATCACGGGATCAGGTTACAGTCTGGAAGAGCTCATGACGGGAATCGCTCGTTAGAAGCCGAACGATAAGAAACAACTATCCGGGTTT
>NC_051409.1:12670952-12671728 GCF_015228065.2 Penaeus monodon | reverse complement strand
GCATCTTCTCAACCCTACCGTCATGGCAGTACCTGGTGGGGGGCTGCGTGCAAAAACGTAGGGAAAGCATACGGCGCCCGTGGTATCACCTTGAATCTTAAAGAGGCGGCTGCGTAATCATCAAGGGTCGAGGCTGGTTCAGAACCGTCCATGGAGTCGCCCGATGGAAGCTACTTTGAGTATTGGTCTATAAATAAACTAATGCCGTTCGGGGAACATTACCTCCGCACCACTAGTATCGATGGAAATCGATGGACCGTTAGCTATAGCAGTTTTCGCGACACGTGGAAACTTGTTTGTAAACAGCACTGAGACTACGGCTTTAGTCTAAAGTATTTTCATCGCAGCCCTGTACAGTGCCGAATGTTAAGCAAGCTATAGATGTCAGTTGAAAATCATATTTCGAACTATCCCATGATGTAGGAAATGCCCAGCAGATTTATTGACGTAGGGTGTCTGCACGACCCCGTCACAACTTGCAATTGCATAGGTCGAGCCGATTCAACCGTTCAGTAATTTCCTCGCAATCAACGGTAAAGATAGAGTGTTTGTGGGTTGCTTATGCCACTACTGGCCGAGCATGAGGCTGTCGTGTCTCGGGATTAAAAAAGAAATGATTTATGATATTAGGTAACCTTCCGTGCTTTTAGCTCCCACATGTACGATTCTGGGGTGATTTCATTCAGGTGTGCGGCGGAGAAGTTGGCTGGTGAAGTTTCCGAAATCAATATCTAAAGTTCTTAGATGTTTACATAATAGGATATGTGATAAATACC
>NC_051409.1:12669721-12670008 GCF_015228065.2 Penaeus monodon | reverse complement strand
AGATTGCATCAACTTTTCCGGTCAATTTCAATTCATCTAGAGTGTTTTTTTTTCTGCAATCCCCCCCCCCCTTCTCCCGCGTGAGAGGGACGTCGGGTCGGAGTCATTTGTTCAGATACACGTCTCCGTAGCGCTGGAGTCGGCGGGGTGCGCTTATTTATTGTTTGTTTGTTGCCGCGCTTAATTTATCTCTTGGGCGCCATCAGAAGCCGAGAATAAACCCGACCGCGTGCGATGATTGGGGGTTCTCGTGAGGAAAGTATATGAAGGTCGGGAGAGGGCGGGGT
>NC_051409.1:12669025-12669340 GCF_015228065.2 Penaeus monodon | reverse complement strand
TAGGGAGAAGGGAGAGTTATGAGAATTATGGGACGGTTTATAGAAAGGGAAAGGACCTATTTTGGGGAAGGAAAGAGTAAACAAGAAATTAACGAATGAACGACACAAGAGAGGAAGCAGAGCGTTTTGAGAACAGCGAGAAAATGGAGAACTAAGAAATAGGCAACGGAAGCGGAGAGGACATCATAAAAAAAATCTGAAGTAATGAATACCAGGAAAACGAGAAAATGCTAGAATAGTGCCAGAGGAAGACGATTGCTGTGATGATGATACATCACGTCAGAAATAACCTCCTTCAAAAAAATAGGAGAAGAA
>NC_051409.1:12668877-12668998 GCF_015228065.2 Penaeus monodon | reverse complement strand
AAACAGATCGACTGGCCGAGTAATGCCGAGGCTGCATGCAGGCCGGGCGTTATTCACCACAGAGGGAATGCGGCGCCCGCCATCCGTCTCCTCACTCTGGCCCAGGATGAGTCTCGCGGGG
>NC_051409.1:12667994-12668257 GCF_015228065.2 Penaeus monodon | reverse complement strand
CTTTCCTGAAACACTTGTTTTGGTTCAGAAGAAAATGTTCGAACGGGGACGTTTTCTTGTTCGTTTCCTTCTCATTGACTCCGAATTTTGCTGGTCCTTCGAAACTCCCCAGAACTTTTCCTTCGTCTTCGGGCTTTAATTTGGTCTTCATCTCGGGACTCGGTGTGCGGGAGATTTCCTCGCCATGCCAACAAGCGTTTGGAAATTAATGTTGTCATTGGGGATGATGTCATACGGGGATAAACAGGTTGTAGAAATCATGT
>NC_051409.1:12667627-12667923 GCF_015228065.2 Penaeus monodon | reverse complement strand
CGGGACGATGTTCTTTGAATTTTTCATTTGTGAAATAGCTTTTAGAATTACCACTGATTTGCATGCTAACCAACTAGAACTGCTTAATACAAAATGAAGTTCCTTTTACCTTCCCACTACGACTGATCGCTTCCTCAGCAACGCACTCCCTCTCCCCTCTCCCCTCCATAGCAACCGCATTCTAGACACACTTACTAGTTAGAATAATTTCCCTTAGAGGAGGCGGAATTCTGTATGTCATGTATCCTTTATATTAGTTTTTTTTCCCTTGTTAATATTTAAATTGCATTCTGTAC
>NC_051409.1:12667458-12667584 GCF_015228065.2 Penaeus monodon | reverse complement strand
TTCGTTTTGTGTGTGTGGAGGGGGGGGGGCAAGGTATTTTCTTGTTTTCTTTTTTTTTCGTGGTTTATTTATATGTTTTTATATGTATAGTTTTCATCCTTCCTTTTTTTCTGACGCTTTTTTCAC
>NC_051409.1:12666829-12667407 GCF_015228065.2 Penaeus monodon | reverse complement strand
AGCTTCTGCTTTTACCATTATTTCTACTGGTTCAGCTATTATTAGTAGTATGTAAAGGTCTAGAATCTTACCTTTCTAGCTCTCTCTCAAAGCTTATCCAGCCGCAGGGTATCATGATTAAAACCCACAAAGTGCATACATTCAAAAATAGGTAATCATTTCGTTTTATCTACGTTTATAACATTGAAAGAAGAAGGTAGAAGAAAGAGAAAGAAAGTGAAAAAAGGAGAGATAAAAATGAATAATCAACTTTTTTATCTACTCTGATAAAGAAAATTCAGAAGGGAAGAAAAGAAGGGGAAAATTGACGAAAATCTTGTTTGAGTGGCAAATGAAATATTCATGTTGCACCTACCGGTATCTCATTAATGCTTCCAGTGAGAGTTTGCCTTATATTTCCGGCCTGCGTTCACCGTAGCGCGCAGAAGAAAATAATTCGACGTTTTTTTCTTAATTTCCCAAGATAATTACTTTCCTCATCAATTCACCTCAGTTTCATTATCACTGGAGACATTACGTCTTTAAAGTTAATAGAATGTTTACTCAAGTTGAGTAATTAATGTCAGAACACTTAAAAC
>NC_051409.1:12666556-12666808 GCF_015228065.2 Penaeus monodon | reverse complement strand
AATTACGAGGTTTTGTGGACAGGCATGAAGTTAGGGAATAAATGTAATTGAGGAAATATATATCCCAAAGTTCAAAATGAGGACAAGGACTTAATGAAACTGGGACAAATGTTTATAAGGATCATAATGGAACGGCGGCAAGTCCTTCGTTATGGATAAGCTGAGTTAGAGCGGTTACTTCCATAATGATGATTGTGATGATGTTATCAAGGATGTTATTACTCACGATCCCGTTGGTGCTCGAAGGAGAAA
>NC_051409.1:12666288-12666496 GCF_015228065.2 Penaeus monodon | reverse complement strand
GACAAAACATTGTTTATGTCACATCGGTAATACTTAAGCTGTTAAGTTGTACATTCCTACTAGTTTTGCTACTTTTTTTATATTTTTACGATATGTTTACTAGGGGTGTATGTTCTGATACAATTGTTGCTGTCACTCTTTTTGATATCGGCCACTGCACATGGTTTTACTCCTGTTCACTTTACCTCTGTCTGCGTATTACTAGTGG
>NC_051409.1:12664939-12666212 GCF_015228065.2 Penaeus monodon | reverse complement strand
AAAAATGTTGCTAATGATGAGAAAAGGAATGTTTCCCTTTTTGGTACAACTAGCAAAAATCCCACTACCACGCAGATGTTAGAACAAAAAAATAAAGAATAGCAGTAAAGGTAATAAGTATTGGCCATTTGTAAATGCCATCAGTGTCCTCTTTTCCCCCTTACCATTGCGCGCATTTTGTTAACAATTTGTTTTATTGTTATCCAATCAAAGTAATTGCCTTGATTTATCTTTGCCATTATTTTTCTCATTACTGGTGAAACTGTTGTAACATTTTTGCTATATATTTTGTTTCTCAATTACTGTACCTTTAAAAAAGGTGGTGGAATCCAGTAGATCGATAAAGTACAAAACATTTAATAAATGAACAAGGTATTATATACGGCGCTCTAAGTGCCAAGTGCGTAAGACAAAAGTCGCTCAGAAAAGTGGATATGTAAAAAGGAAATTAGATATGTATCGCGTAATCCAAGGGCATTGTTCCTTGAATTCAACCGTGTCTGTACTAATATTACTTTTTTCCCTTTCTCCCTGCAGGTAAGAGTGTTCATGATTAGCAGACCACCCGTAGCTTCGTTCTTCTCAGGTAAAGAACAAGTGTGTGTTTTTTTTCCTCCATTTATGTTTCCGCTAGCCATACCATCCTCACTACGCCGCAAGTTATTAGACACGTGCTCTGATTGGATACTGGGACCTACACGGATGTAACGAGACCCCTGATTGGCCCTCGGGGAATAAAGGTGTGGAGGTATACGATCACATGTTTCCCGGAATTTTGTTCCTGGCCCTAGATGCGAGTGCTCGAGATGGAATGCCTTTGATACAAGTTAGAGCGCGTTGTGTAAAAAGAGTTACAAACAGTGATTGTATCTTGAGATATATTTCCTTTTTCTTTTGATGACTTTAAGAGTACCCTTGAGCTACAGGAAAAAGAACGGCATCACCTTTTCCCTCCTTAGGATCTTTGCCGTTTCCTCTACCGTTCCATCTACTTTTTATCTTCATTTCCTTCTTCGTTAATTGTTTGTAAATTCAGCTTGTTTATGTTTTTTTCCCACCTTTCCGAAATGTATTTCTCTTCTCAGTGTCCTCTCTCCTCATTATTTTTTCAGCTCCTCCTCCTCCTTTATTCCATATTTCACCGTCTCGTCTTTTTACCTTCCCTCACTCCTTGCTCTCCTGCCCTCGGGTTCCTTGTACTAATGATCCCCTTACGAATCTTTATGCATGTATTGATAACATGTCAATCATCTTACGTTTATAGCGACTACGG
>NC_051409.1:12663606-12664826 GCF_015228065.2 Penaeus monodon | reverse complement strand
AACTGCCATGTATTGATGGCCAAAAGCCCCGCTGTTGAGTCTGCTGTCGTGGTGTGGTGCAGGAGTAACTTCCTTCCCTTAACTTCCCTAACATACTGACACTGTTCTCCACGCTGCTGATGACGATAAGCTGATGATATTAAAAGTCGACGAGGACCACACGCATGAAGGGGGGAATCATGTGGTAGAGGAAATGAGATAATTATCAATTGTCATTTGTATCATTACATCATTGTAACAGAGGACATTGTTATAATTCATGGAAACCAGTCATTATTTTTTAAAAGGAGCTCAAATCCAAATGAACTTTTCTGTTGTGGCCGTTCATCTGTGCACAAGCACTCAGTAATTCGAGCAAGTCGCGCATGTACAAGCAGAAAACGATGCACACACACGACCTGCGTGAGCAAGACCAACTCAAGTCACAGAAAACGACCTGAGGTTAAGTAACCCTGGAAAGGCTCTCTAAAGGAACGAAGATATTGGCCCGTTAGACCAAAAGCTATAGAAAACTCCCTGTTTAACATATACTAAAGGCAAGTCGTGGTTCCCTTCATATCTTTGTTAGTCGGAAGAGGTCATATAAGGTTTCTTAACCTCAAGTTTTTCTCTCCGACCTGTTTTCCAGTTCGCTTTTACGCCTTCTTATTCAGTCGTTTATTTTCACTTTTCCTTTGGCATATGCATATTTTCAGTTTGTAACTTATTTTAACATGCGAAGGACAGCGTAGGAATCGCACAGAGAATATGATTACCGTGACTTTCCTTGGTTAAAAGGTGCTCTCTGGCCACCAACTCTCATTCCATCCTGGCGTAGCTGCCCTGAAGTCAGCCCCAGGCCCTGCCCTTCCCTTTTCCCCGTATCCCCCGGCCCTCCCCATAGAGTTTATTTGATAGTTTGTTCTGAACTAGATATTCTGCTTGCCGCTTTTCCCCCCTCTGCACCCTCTCCAGACCTGCCTTTTTTGGTCCTGGTTAGTGGACAGACCCATTACCCGAGGTTGGGGAGGGTCGTTGCGCCCCACATGGCAGAGGAAGTGTGACGTTTAAGCTGTGATGTGCGCACGGCTCTTCATCTGATGTGAGGCCGACTCTGTGGTACCTTATTGTTTGACTTATCTGTGTTCCCCTCTAGTGTGACAGGCAGTCTCGATGAGGACCAATGGCAAGAAATCCCGCAGGAAACTTTGGTGTCTCTACGGCTGTGGTTACCATCCGTC
>NC_051409.1:12661226-12663571 GCF_015228065.2 Penaeus monodon | reverse complement strand
TTTTGCCGCGCTTTGTTTCACAAACTTTATCTCCTGCACTTGCCAGAGCAACATCACCACCAACTCCACGTCCTCCGTCGCTACCACCTGCGTGCACGTCTCCGAGATGGACTATAGTGATTTCATTGTCCCGCAGCCCTGTTTGTCCGGGGCTGCCCAGTATGTTTGTTTATCCGCGTGTTCTATTGTTGCAATTTGTCCTTGGCCTCCGGTTATATCTTATCGTAGCTGGAATATTATGGTATCGACATGTGACTTTGCGCTTATATATATCGCTGGGTGGGTATCAGGTATTACGTATGCTTATGTTAAGATGTAAATATCCTTAACAATCCAGACGTACACGCCAGGGCAGATTACTAAGATTTCACGTATCGCGCGCCTTGCAACTTAAAATATCAAGCAGCAGACCTCGATTAGACTTTTAACAAGCACTGACCTGTGGAGGCGACGCGTGTAATCATCATTCTTTCCAAGAAATCATCAGGTGCTTGTCGAGGCGGTGGCGCCCGATGGTACATTCACATGTCGTCTTTGTGAGTGGTTTATCTATTATTTGTTCTTCCTCTGTCGTTCTGTAGAGCTCTTGGCCTCGCCTATTCTTTTCTTTGAAAGGGATAGACGTAGAATCGGTTACTTTTGATGTATAAATACGATATGCATTTACGTTTGTATGCGTCTATATCGATTTTAGCATGTAAGTATTAGTGTATATTTGCGTTCGTGCGCTTGGTTACATGCGTTTGCATATGTACGAATGTCTTTGTCTTATGTTATATGCAGTTGTTGAGTTGGTCTGTTGGACATGGTGTCGAGCCTAGCGAAGCTGGAGGTGTTGAAGGTATGTCAACAGACTAATGCAACACGGAGGGATCCCCCAGCACCACGTGCTCTTGCACTATTGGATTATCTGCAGTATCGGCGTGTCTCCCCTAGCCTTCCGTGCATGGAGGGGTTGGGGAGTGATTTCTCAGTGTTATGATTAATAATTAATGGCTTCTGATATTATTAATGCAGGCACATATTACCCCGGCCCCAATGGCATTCTCATTACACTCGGTGTCGATTTCTGTTTGAAGTTTCTTTTTTCGTGGTTTCTGGTTACGCCCCTGTGACACGTCACTCCGAAAAATTAGATTGAAAGAATTTTGCCAATTTTTACCTCACAAATAACAATTATATTGCATTTTTATTACTACTGCGATTGCTTTCATATCATGTTCGAACCCTTGATAAACGTCTGACATGAAAGAGTCATCACCGTTTCGCAAATGCCCTTGTTTGTAGTGTGACATAATAAAACTCTACGGTAACAATACGCTACGTTTCATTATCTATTCTGTATGACTGTGAAATTCACTCTTACCGGGATGCTGGATATTATGCTTTATTTTATGTGACGGAAAGCCATAGCCAGAGTTTTTGGTCATAACAGACATTGCGCGTCTATGCCAGCCGAGGTATATTTATTTTCATATGTTTTGCAAGGGCAAGGGAAATTACAAAATTCTCGTGCTATGAAAGGACATTGTCTCGGAAGTGAAACAACCCCGTGAAATGAGAGTGAAATGTTTAATTGATTTTTTACACACATTTTCATATAATCAGTAGATTTTTTTGCAGTGGAATATATATTGGATGTTCATATTGCATCAGATTATTATGAATTTTGGAAAATTAAGTATACATGACCAAAATTTCCCTTGTTTTGTACTGCAGTCGGTACGACCTAGTTCTTTTACTAGCGTTCTGTTCTGAAGAGAACTCACGATTCACCATTTTCGTAAATACTAGAAGTATGGTACTCAATGTTTATCGTAACTGTTATTCATCGTCACCGTTTTCGCTTGTTCATAAACTCAGTTTTGCCTTTTTAGCCGATATAGAAAATGAACTTATGTGCCTCCAGGATTTGTAGGTATCGTTTGGGAGTTCCTTTCTTTTTTATGGACCGAAGTGGAATGTTCAAACGTAATTGAAATTTGTTGTAAAGGCTTTTCAGTTCTATATGTCATTCGTAAGTGCTAGCGCTCAGTATAGCGTGTCTGACTTGAGTTGTTTATACTGTCGTTGTGAAGCATGCTGAGTTGTTGCTGCAATTGTGAAGTATAAGGCATAAACGAGAATGAGATTAGCAGAATGCAGATAAAATTGCATTGGAAGGCATAAGTAAAAAAAGTTGGAGTATGTGATTGAGTTGCAAGTGTGCCGGGCAAGTTGAGGTGCAAGTGTGACGGAGAAGCGTGGATCAATCGTTGGAAGCTTGAGGACATGGAGAGGCCTCGTGCGGGGATGCAATTTATGGGGATGGGGGCATGGGGGTTGGGGCGGGTCGGGGTTAATGG
>NC_051409.1:12661068-12661186 GCF_015228065.2 Penaeus monodon | reverse complement strand
GGTCTCGGTGGCCTCTCAAACCCTTCCTGATATGTTAATGTGTGGCCGCCGGGGATTGCTGTCTACCTGGATCATGATGTCAGCCATACTTACATCATTCCTGTCTTCCTTCTCTCTC
>NC_051409.1:12660666-12661037 GCF_015228065.2 Penaeus monodon | reverse complement strand
CTAATCATTTGTCTAACTGTCAACTTCACCTTATACCTCCCTCTCTCATTCCTTCCTCTCCTCTCCTTCTCTTTCCATCGTCCTCCCTCTCCTCTCCTTCTCTTTCCATCGTCCTCCCTCTCCCTCCCTATCCCTCCTAATCCCTCCTTCTCCCTCCATATCCCTTCTTGTTTCCCTTTACCTTCCCCGGTCTCTCTCCCTTTACGCTCGCACCAAGGAACAAGGAACGGCGTCCGCGATGCAAACGATAGGTCTTTCGGGTTCGCGTCGCGATGGTGAGCGCGGTAACTGGAAGCGCGTAGGCCGAGGGATTCGTGGCGACGATGTTAAAGCAGGTGGAACGTGTCGCGACAGCTTCCTGTGAGTCGCCC
>NC_051409.1:12659803-12660098 GCF_015228065.2 Penaeus monodon | reverse complement strand
ACCTTAGATCATACATGTTTATCGAGGATATGAATGTTTGTATAAATTGTCTGCCGATTCCAGTTCTCGGCGTTACCGGGAGGACGGCGTAAGCTATTACAGAAGGACACCAATGTTATTGGAGGACATGACGTCGGGTGTGTACTCCGGTCTGTGGCATGCAAATGACTTTATTGGAGGGATCAGCAGCGTGGTCCCCGGGGAAGGAGGGGAGAGGGGGAGAGCTAGGGATGAAGACTCCGGTTTGAAGGGCTGGAAAGGCTACGATTTGGGCTTCGTTTTATGTGATTAGTGC
>NC_051409.1:12658515-12659620 GCF_015228065.2 Penaeus monodon | reverse complement strand
TTGTATGAGTGTATATGCATGTGTGTGTGCCCGTTTAAAGATGTATTCATTCGTACTTACGTACGGTAATAAATCTGCCTAGGACTTGTATAAACCGGTTCATTTTGCATGTTTCGTACATTCCCAAACTTGTTATCTTAACCTGAGCATCGCCAGCTGAGAAACTGTCGCGCAACGAGCACCCTGGCAGCGAGAGTAAACAAGTGGGGCCGGCGGATGCGAGCCTGCCGCCGCAACTGTTCTCACAGACAACGTAAGCAATAAAGTTCTCCGGCCACGACTGTAATGGCCGCGACATTCCCTTCATTAGGCCGTGGGAAAGGGTCAGTTTCTCACCAAGATCCCGCCATTGAGCCGGCCGCTTTCGGGCTTGTAAGGGTTACGGCCCTCTCCCTCCCTCAGCCCTCCGGGAATATGACGAACTATCCTATCCTAGCGGGAGTGGATAGGCTTGGATAGGAATGGAGATATGGCGGTTTAGGGAAGAGTGTGTGTGCCTGTTGTTTGTTCGAGGATTGGTTCGGTAGCAGTAAAATTGTCGTTTCCTTTTCATCGCTGTTGTGGAATTTCTTTGTATTCCATAAGGCTTTCAGTCCTTCCAAAGAAATTTGCAAGTAATGGAAGGCTAGAAGTTTTAAGAGAATTTGTGAATGCGTTGAGGAGATACAGAGTTGGCGATCACAATATATTTTAAAGTTAAGGAAATTGATGAATAAAATGGCAAACTTCCAAAAAATCAGCTGCGACCTTAAAATGAGAGGGATATTATGAAGGCCCTAAATGAAAAAAGAAAGGCGCATGAGATATATTATAGTCAAAATCAAATTCATTGGTGGTTCCATATCCAAGTAGACGGTTTGGGTGGTCAGCGAATACGAGGCGTCACAGTTACAAAATCAGTGCTGTATCCCTGAGGTACGGCATCTCCGTTAGAGATAGTAAAAAGAATAGATTGAATGAATGGAGAAGTAGACGTGTGGCCTGAGCAATTTTCTGGACTTGCTAAAAAGCATAGGATTCTCGCAGTAAAATATGTTAATCCCTTCTGGCAGCCTATATTTTTGCATACCTTTAACAAACCAAAAAGATTAATATTTAGATGAAC
>NC_051409.1:12658405-12658473 GCF_015228065.2 Penaeus monodon | reverse complement strand
CTTTGCGTGCAATCAGAAAGAAACGACAGGTGAGAGTGTGATTGGCGGAGGGGCTGATTACTGAGTCT
>NC_051409.1:12657714-12658371 GCF_015228065.2 Penaeus monodon | reverse complement strand
TTACACGGCGTTGTGGGTTGTCTCCCCGTGAGTCGCCAAGCTTGGGTTGATATAAGAAATGCATACTTTGGCAGTTCCCTGACTGTCTTCCCTCCCTTTCTTCTCCGTCCTCTTCCCTTTACTGTTCCCTTCGTTCTTATCTTGTCAGACTGCGACCAAACTTACCGGGGGAAAATTTCTAGTGCAAAGTTTGTGCTGCCGTGATTCTCCGTTCGTAATCCCGTTTGTCCTTCACGTCGGAAGTTGATGATGATCCCGGGCCATTCCGGCCGAGCTATTTAGGGGACGTGACCCTAATGGCCCTCCTCTGGCCGGCGCCGCCACTCTCGCCCCTGCGCAGTCTCCGAACCCCGCCGGCCGCCGGTGCCCTTCCGGAGGCCCTTGAAGTAGGAGAATATGATGTGCCGCGGCGGGCCAGGGGCGGGGGAGGAGAGAGACTGGGGGAGAAGAGTGCTCGAGGTGCGGGGAGGGAAGAAGGGTTAAATCTGTAGATTTAATGCCCATTTTATGATCGTTCCCCAAATTGTATTGTCCCGAAATATTATAGACGTTATTTGCTGTTTTGTAATTTCCGGAAATAGGCTCCCCGGGCTAGGTCGAAAGTGCTGTTAGTGGACTGTGGGTTATGAGCACGTGCAGTTGGTGATGCGATCATCA
>NC_051409.1:12655789-12656705 GCF_015228065.2 Penaeus monodon | reverse complement strand
ACAGGCATTTTATTTCTAATCCAAAAATGATATAGGTGCGGATGGAACTGGTTGCACGCTTTACATTTTGTGGTTCATCTGTTACATTTATCAAGGCTGTCATATTCGTCTTGATTGCAATACGTTCAATATGATCTTTTGTTTTGCGCTTATGAAATCCTTTCCGCATAACTATCGTCAACTAGTTCCGTCATTTCATTGACTGAGGTATTCTTGGATGTCTTAAGGCATTTGCAGATGTGCAATATTTGAATTCATCGTGATTTCTTTCCTTTACCTTTGTATTTCTTCCGATTACATGTCAGAGTTCATAGTATGTAATTAGATGGCCTATATAAGAAATCATGTTGTTTTATTTGTATGGTGTGTTTCGTGAAATCCAATCGGATCAGCGGCCTCTGTGCGCCGGTATTGAATGATTCCGCCCTACGGTCTGGAGATCGGACATTTACAGTAACGATGCGCATAAATCGCGCGCACAACGGAAATATGTAAATAGCGTAAATCTAAAAGTATTTGCAGCTGACGGTGGACTTTGGTACCATGCATATGATATCAATGACTAATTAAGTTATTTGGAGCAATTACCTTTTGACGGTGGAGTTGGGAGAGGTGGGGAAGGAAGGGGATGAGGGGGGGGATGGAATAATTTTGGAGGCAACGTAGGTAATTAGTGCTAGGGCGCTGAGAGCAATTACCGCAATTTAGCGTGGCGTTGAGCTTTGCCAACGGATGCTGCCATTCTCACCTTTTGGGGAATGATGCTAAGTACCCGGGCCATCGGATGCGTTTTTTGTTCCGGTGGTTTGTTTTAAATTTTTTCTCGTTTCAATTTTTGTGCAATATTTTCGGGGATTTTAGTTTTTTTGTCAAGGACGGCGATGCAGGCATGGGGGTACGCTCGGTTGTGTGTACC
>NC_051409.1:12654478-12655694 GCF_015228065.2 Penaeus monodon | reverse complement strand
TCACGTCTGTTAGAGAGAGGGAGGGAAGATAGGTTGAAGGAAGGATAGAAGGAATAATGAGAGTGAAATTTAAAAAAGAACTAGAGAAAAGATGGGAAAGGATGAGAGTGAAAACCCACGCGAATAGGAGCTCAGACGCGCGGGAACAAGTGAGGTAGAAGTATGGCCGATGAGGATGTAAAATCATTTATACATGGCTAGGACAGCTGGACCGCCGGGATGAATGTATAAAGAGGATGCGGACGGCAGCAGCAGCGGCGGCGCACCCTCCGCCCAAGCGGCCCGGTTAACACAACGCGTCGAGGCCCAGTTGCTCCTGTCTGCGTGTTTGTAAGCCGCGTATTTGCTTGCACGAGGGGCCGGCCGCGTTTCAAGCTTCTGGGTAATGGTTGTCTGTTCTCTTTGTTAAAGGTCTCGGAGGTTACTAGACTGAGTCAAGATCGAACTGGAGAAGGTTGCGTCAAGTTTAGCAGGTTCTTAATTCCTGTCGAGGAAAATTAAGTATATCAAGTTAGTTCAGCAAGAGCGGGTCGACTTGCCGCGCCACGCTGTGCTTCTCGTATCGCCAGGTTGTATCACGGGCCGCTAAGTTATCAAAGCAATTAGTAATCAATCATCACCAAATGGAACGAACGGTGACGCCACAGTACTGCTGTATATGATGGCTTGGGTTAGATACGCGGATTTCACATTTGAAGTATTTTTCATGTATTTGTACAGGGTAACAAGCTCTTACCGCAGTCATCACACGCACAGCTATTTGTTGCACCGAGGCTGGCAAAATTAATTAACTTATATTTGTTCAGAAAGAATTTGAAAAAGTTGTCGCGGGAACAGCGCACTGTGAACGCCCTTGTCTGGAAACATCCAACTTAATCTGTCGTAGGGAGGACCACGACCATGTTGAAGCGAAAGGTGGGGGTGGGGCGGGGGCAGGAGGAGTGGAAGTGGAAGAGGGTATACTGTACCTGAAGTACAGCGGAGTGTGATCCTAAACCTCTAATATTGTATGCGGAAAATGTATGCCGAATCGAGTGGCTCTGGATCGGCAGTAGGTAGAGAGGATCCGGCGATCGAAGTTGTTATTGGATGGTGACTAACATTTCTCATTTTATCGTGGTCGTCTGCGAAAAGAATTCTTCTATCGAGTGAGCATTTCTGCAGTGAGCTGGTGACAAGCAGTTACGGGATCCCGTAAATACTTAACAAAATCATT
>NC_051409.1:12653295-12654231 GCF_015228065.2 Penaeus monodon | reverse complement strand
TCCACTCGTTATTTAGTTGAATAGAAAGCAAGGAGTGGGAGCGGAGAGGTGCTGAGTGTATAATTAAACTAGCGTAGCTACGGTGAGAGTAAGAGGACGGGCTGGCGGCTCGGATGAAGGACAATTTGCATACATTTACCACCCGTTCGACCGCCTCTTCTCTCCGCTTGTCGTGATGCCCACTTGTTATGCCTCCCAATACGTGATTTCGCTCGTGCCATTCCACGCCGCTCTTCGCTTCATCTTTCTTCTTGTTCTGAATCCCTTTCTTTGTAATCTCCCCATCGTTTTTTTTCTCTTGGCTTCCTTGAGGATATTTGTACATACATCTTCGTCTCCAAAGTATTCGTCTCTGTGATAAATTTGTGGACCGAGTAATCACTTCCTTTGAGATTATCCTTGGTGGTTATAGCATTATTTTGCTCAGATAGTTGAAAATGATATAGCTAGTTCCAATTTTTAGAAGGTTCTATAAGCATTTTAATGCTAAATGTAAGATCAGTTGAAACGCAGGTACAACATGGAAGGAACAATAAATCGTTATGTTTCTAGTCCTTTTGCGGTTGCGTTTCATTTCATTTCTCTATTCATGTTGTTTTGTTTATATTTTTTTGTTCTCAGTGTAAGATATTTTTACAGCTTTGCATTTTTCGCGGTTTCTGATGCTATTGTACCTGCCCTTTCATGTTACAGCGCAGTAAATATAATAGCGTCATACAAAATAACCTACAGAAATTGTTATAGCAGTTGGTGTGGAGAACGGTAAAGGTGCGGGGATATTTCGTGTTTGCCGACCGGCTTTTCACAACAGCGCCGCAACGTCAGGAATGAAAGGGTTGAACTACATCGATTTAGTCAAGCATATAAGTGGGTGGATGGAGGTAAGCACTAGATGTACGCGCATTCGAGACCATGGGCACTTGCGTAGGCACACCT
>NC_051409.1:12651489-12652892 GCF_015228065.2 Penaeus monodon | reverse complement strand
AACCGACGGCATCACGCAGTGTTTCTTTGTCGTATAGCGAATGGCAGCGCGAGCCGTACCATAATTGTGCTTCTTATTTACAGTAGAATGTATAGACGATTCCCTCTTTTTGTTTGCTTTCTGTAGTTAGGATTTCGTTGTTGGCTTTTCCTTTTTCATGTGTCTTCGTTGTGTTATTTTTCTTAGTTATTGTTCTTTTTACGGTTATTTTTAATGGTAGTGTTATCATTACTACTACTACTCCTAATAACAGTAATGATATTTATTATGGCAGTTAAACTACTTGAGCTGCTTCTCCTATTTCACACAAATTGAACTACCTCTGCTGCTGCAATTACTAGAAACTGTGCCAACTTCCACCTCTGCTTTTATGCCTACCTCCTTTTAGAAACTTCAGCTTTTTCCCTTTCCTTGCATCTTCCCTGAGCATTTGTTCTCCTTCCAGCAGCACCCCTTTTACTGCTTCTGAGGCTTAGTCTCGCAGCGCTTCCCAGTATATCGTAGGAGCTGTGAACGTGTTGTAGTCCCTTCCCTTATCGCACATCAGCAGCAGTTCGTCTTGCAGCGCCTTCAGGAGGGCCTCTCTTGGCTCCCCTCGCTGTGATGGTCACAATAAACCCCGCGCATTCATGCATACCAAATGCTGTCTTGGTGACATTCTGTTTGGATAATTAATTTCCTGGTAAACTTGCGCGTCTACGGAATGCGGCCGCTTGAAACACTGCAGCCGTTATTGTCAGCGCCGGTGTGTTCCCGCGCTGGCGATGGCACTTGCGGCAGTGTCGGGGAGATGGAAGGCGGTCGGCGATGGCGGAGGATGCGCGACTGCTTCCTGCTTGCTTGCAGGAGTGGGAAAGGCAGGCTCGCCATTTACAAGTCGATTTGTTAATTACTTTATTTATTGACATCAGCGTCGTACAATACAGGGGGAATTTCGAGGTTTATTTTGCAATTAAGTATCCGCACTCCTTTTTCAGGAAAGAACGAATGGGTGAATTTATTCAGTTCGAGAATGCCCTTCGGAAGTGCCTCGAACAGTCGCCGCGGGTGCATCGGCGGGATGAAGATCAGAGGGCGAGCCCAAGTGGTGTCTCAGAGTGTGTTTGCCTTGCGGTACAATGTCCATCTGCCGATGATGAAGCAATTACCCCGGAGCTCGCATCATCCAGACGTTAATGACTGTGTGTCTGCCAGTAATTTCCCTCATTACAACCCTCTGCCGTGTATGCATAGAGGAGGCCTATTGCTGGGTCCCTGTGGCCAGGCCCTTTGATTACTCGCTTACGGACTGCCCTTCCACATTTAATGGGCTGATTGCATCAATTTCATTGGCACAACTTGCAGAATTGTCGGACGAATGTGTCCGTGGCTTGTTACTAGGCCAGACCAACAATTATCGAAGG
>NC_051409.1:12650740-12651065 GCF_015228065.2 Penaeus monodon | reverse complement strand
GAACCTGCTTTCACAATTTCTAATACGTTCTTGCTCTCCTCTCCGACCTACCTCTCCTGCATTGATCATTAAGCAGATCGTCGATCCCTCTCCTTCTCCCTCCTTCATCTCCCTCTCCGCGCACCTTCTCCCTCCTTGTCAACGCGGACGGGCCGGGCGCCGTGATAGAATTAAGGGATGTAGGATAATACCGCTGCTAATCCTGCATGCTGTATCTGATCCTCCTTCTTCGCTGTCATGTCTGTTTTTGCCTCATTCGCATTCATAGAAAACGGGATTGAGAGGGAAGCTTAAAGGATTGTATGTCATTAGCTAAAGCCATGAG
>NC_051409.1:12649327-12650353 GCF_015228065.2 Penaeus monodon | reverse complement strand
TGAGGGGGGAGACCGATGGGGGAGAGAGACAGTAAAATGTTGTCGCAGAGAGCGTCTCACACTTACGCGGGGTAATTTACAGGGAAATTTAGTACACGAATTTGCACTATGTTGCTCGTCGCGATGGCGCCTAGACGCTGACTGACTTCTCCCGTCTGCGATGATGGCATCCATCGGCATTAAATCGCATAAGGAGAAAGTGATGGAGATGAACGTCTCGGATTAGAGTTTCATAACGGGTGTTAAGAGATAGACGAATTTAGTCCGATTTGAGTATTATGGAGATTGTATTGCTCTACTTTAGAGAGAGCTCGTTTTATGCCACTCTCATCATTGCCCGGGGTCGCCTGGCTTGGAATGTGTCGGTTGCTGTTTATTGAATCATTTTTCTCAGTACAAGGAAAAGATTGGGTAGCGTCCATCCTCTGTGGTGATGTGACTCACCCTCGGTTCATATACTCTTTAACTCATCCATCGAACATATCAAGGGACCAGTCCACCATCCCTAATGAAACGGGGCCTCAATCACTCCTTCATTTATCCTCAGATTCCTTCCTAGAAGACCAGCTCCGACGCACTTCCCTTCTCCCCAGCCAACCAACCTGCAGGCAGAAGGACCCTCTTCCTCACCTGCCCCGCCCCCCTTCCTTAGGGCCTAGCCTGCTCCGACTCTTGACTGGTCCTTGCAAACATCCAAACTCAGAACCCTGAAGCTCGAACTCTCCAAAAAATGTTCTGCCACAATTGACCAAACTTGTTATTGAAATGATTGTCAACCCTACAACGTCAAAAACACTTGTCGTCTCTGCCTCCGCGCGGGATTGGGCTGTCAGCAGTTACAGAAATGTGTACTGTGTTAATTTGCGAAACTTTTATAGCCTGCGGAGAGAGGTGTGATTCGTTTGTAGAGAGGGACGGATGGCGAAGCAAGTGGGAGAGGGAGAGTGGATGAATGAAGACAGACGGACGAGAAGGAGGTTGCGAGAGAGAATCAGGGGAAGACAGGTGAGGGTTGTGTGTGCTGGC
>NC_051409.1:12648481-12649033 GCF_015228065.2 Penaeus monodon | reverse complement strand
ACAGACAGACAGACAGATAGTGAAGGGAAAAGACTTTTTAAAGATAAACGATGTGTATTAAAAAGAAGACTAATTATAATAATCACAATAGTAAGACACCAAATGGTAATGATTAAAGTGATTGTCATTACAAGTTACTGATAACAATAATGACTGATGATAAAAGAAAGAGAGAAAATAAAAGAGGAGGGAAAGATAATGTTTGCACGTGCGTGTGCGCGGAGCTCCTGTGTTTGTTCTGCGGGGACACAATGGTGAGGAAATAATTAGCAGGTATAAATGTTGGCAAGAGGGGGTTAAGGGGGTGGGCGACGGGGGGTGGGGTGGGTTGAGGGAGCGTGTTGAAGCTGCCCTAAAAAGATCGACAGTAAAATAATCTGGGACAGGCAGCGGGACGTTTCCTGTCGAGTTGTAGAGGAACTCGGGCTTGGAGGATGAAGAGATATTTTTTTCCTGATTACTTTCATGTTTTGTGGTTGTTTTGCCTCGATGGACTTTTTTTATCTCGTGTCTCTTGGATTGCTTTATGTACAAGTTTTCATAATCTTTTGC
>NC_051409.1:12647710-12648374 GCF_015228065.2 Penaeus monodon | reverse complement strand
GTCCTCTGTTCATCTTCCTCTCACCTCCTCGTCTGCTACTCCGCCATCCATTTCTATTAAATACATAATATCATTACATTTATATTGTCAGTTCATTCTATCTTGCTTCCTTACCAACTTTCGTCCATCCACTCATTCATCTGTACATTTCATCCCTTCGCAGTAAAACCTGCTATACACATGAGGTGGAAGATGACACAACAGGTTCTAAATTCTGATGGACTTTATTCTTTCTTTTAATTTTCACTCGCTCCATGTTTTCCTCTCCGTCCTCTCTTTTCAGTCACCTCTCTATTTATATAGTTTTCCTTCATCCACTTTTCCCTTTGTATGTGCATCCCCTGTCCGTCTATCCGTCTGCATCCGTCATCTGTGTCTTCCATCTACGCATCCTTCCATCCATCTCACCTTCAATTTCCTCTCCTATTCATGCATCCATATTCTTCGCTTTTCCATTCCCCTCTGTTTCCCTATCTTCTCTCCTTCCCTCCTTCCTCTCCTACTTCTCCTCTCTCCTAGTTCACATTATCCGTTTCTGGATATTAATTTCTCGAGCCTGATGTTAGCCAAGGATCACAGCTTGCAGGACATGCAACTTTACCTAGTTAATAACCCACCGGGATCTCGTCGCGGGAGAGGATTAGAGGGGCGGGATGATCGACAC
>NC_051409.1:12646963-12647554 GCF_015228065.2 Penaeus monodon | reverse complement strand
AAGAGTGCGTAGAGGAAGGGGAGTAGGGTATTGGGTATGGATTGACGCATCAACCGTCCGGTGCTTTGTTGGCTGATGTTTTTATTATTTTCAGTCTGTCTTTCCATGTGTGGCATACGTTATTTATTACCCTTTTCTTTGTTTGTACTATTGTTGTCATTTTAAAAGGGCAGTCAGTAAAAACTCCAAAGACTTTTTCTTGTTGTGACTATTGATTACGTTTCTTTAAGAATATTTTTTAGGTATTCACCCATTTGTAATTAATGAATCCATATCTCTTTATCATCCCTTTGTTTTTTGTTATCCACATCCAGTAGCAGGAAGGCAAGATAAACTGGAAAAAATGGCGACTCGCCACAATTCCTTCTTCCTTCTTTCGTTATTCTATCATTGTTCGCAGTTCCTCCCTTCCGTTATCCTTGACACCATTCCGACTGCCTCACTTGCCTTTTGTGATTCATGACGCGCCGGTGGCCGTGAATCCACGCCCACAAACGCTTCCCATTGTGGATGCCACGCCCACACTCTTGGCGACGCTCACGTGGTCTCTCCTGTCACACCCATTTTCCCTTTCCGCGACTCATTTCTACG
>NC_051409.1:12646466-12646656 GCF_015228065.2 Penaeus monodon | reverse complement strand
TTCCAGTTCCTTCTCCTCTGCTCTTCCTTCTCATTGCCCCCTTCACTTCAGAACTCTCCACCGTCTCCAAACAGTGTCCCAGAATCGATGAATTGGCTTATTTTGATTGGTACGAAGCACCGGCGATTTCTGTACGTCTGCGGAGGCCACTGCTTAGTGGGTTTGTACGTGTTAGTCTTGAAATCTTAAT
>NC_051409.1:12645044-12646121 GCF_015228065.2 Penaeus monodon | reverse complement strand
CGTTACTATTTTCTCGCTTTCCCATGCAAAGCAAATAAAAATACTGGTATATAGATACAGTACATATGCAGTATTTGAACGTTGCAAGTTCATATGCCAACATACCTGCACAACTACATACAAAGCTGTGTAAGGAAATGTACTGCGCGTGGACATGTGCACGTACATACACACACCAGCATAAATCCATGAGCTTAATGGGCCGTATCCACTGTAAAAACTAACGCTCTTTGAGTTTCCTTTCACTGCTGACATCCGTTGTTTTGACTGCCAACACCGCACCTCCTCTCCTGCAAGGTAAACAACCACCTGCCACCACCACCTGTTAGTGACACTTGTCATCGCCAGCCACACGTATGTAGCCTATTATCACTTGTTACATACGACCGGTAACCATGATTCAGAGGCGTTTTTGCTAGACTGGGCTCGCGTCGAATAGCGAAAAGAAGTTGTAATTCATTATTCACTTTCCGGTATCGGTGTATTTACTTGTTGCATGTAAACACTGTAATTAATTACTAGTTGTTTTAGGCAGGTATTCTTTTCGTTTAATTTTTCTCTCTCTTTCTTTTTTTTGTCTTGTGTAGCGCGTGTGAGGATAGTGAGGCGAGCAGCGCAGGTGGGTTGTTAGGTGAAATGTGGTTCGTTTGGTTCAGCTGGCGGCAAGTGGTTTTGATAAATGGTGCGTTATGTAATAATGGTTCGAGTGAACTATGGTTGTGGTTATGGGGGAAGTTGGTTAACTTGCAATGGAATCCTTTTGGTGACGCCGTTTGGATTGTTCTGATTGTGATGATGTCAGATTGCTTAGGAGGCCAGATTTGATTGATTGCCCTGATGAGTGAGTGCCTGAATTAATGGAGGATTGAGTGTTAGCATATGCTACGTGAAAGAGTGAAATGTTTTTTGTAAGCTGAAAAGCTTTGAAACAAATCGAGTTTCAGAATTTTTAAGGCCAGTACCTTGGTATATAAAGTGCTCGGTGAATTTGGCGTGGTGAATCAGAGGGTCGCCAGAGCACGCTAAGTACTAAAGTGTGCAGAGTATCAGAGTTGGGTAAATGGCCAAGGTGTAGAT
>NC_051409.1:12643943-12644939 GCF_015228065.2 Penaeus monodon | reverse complement strand
GAAGGGACTCAGGCTGGGCCGGGGCGGGTGCGGGTCGCGGGAGACGGGCAGTGTGGGCCGCGGCAGCCAGGGAGTCGGTGGTGCAGCCCGGCACAGCGCCCCTCCACCTCGCCGGCCGCCCCTGTGTCCGCTCTCGCCCCGTCACGCACGTGTTGGAGTCGAGACACTCCCACCCCGAGGATATTGTGTGGACCGGAGCCCGTGCAACCCTCTCAGGTGGCTCCCGACTGCATGCTGGCTGGATGCTCTCTGCTCGTTGTGTTGTCCATGTGCCGTCATAAGTCAAAAGTGTTGATACGGAAACTTCGCCCCTCACGGGTCACACACATGCACAAGCGCGCGATGCCAAGGAGCTTTGCTTTCCGATTTTGTTTTAAAAGCTGAATAAATGATGTATGTGTTTTATTTGGTATTTTGCCAACGACATTTTGTGGTGTATTCAAGTTGCAGTGTTTTGTAGCATCAGAAGAGACATCGCCCTCGGCCATAGCCTCCACCTCTCGTTCCACCGACCTGCGTCACAGCGGTGAAAGGAGTCCACTTGTGAACTCAGGAGGACGGAAAAAATACCGGGGCTCCATGAGAGGATGAGAAAGATTTGCTCCATAGTGTAGTAGTGTGTTGTGGGGTCGGAAGGGGGGGGGGTGAGTGTGGGAAGATGGGTGGGTTAGGAAACGGGCCCCGTGTGGAGACGTGAAGTGCCAAGCGTGGAGCATTGCAGTCCTTCGTCCATGGTAGGGAAGGATGACCCCAACCCAAGAGTATCAAAGGAGGAAGGAGAGGCTGGTGAGACAGCTTGCTTCTGGTGGATATATAGAAAATGAAAGAAAGATAGAAAAAGAAATAATGCCACGACAAACTTGACCTCCTCTCAGAAAGTTCGCAAAGAAAACCGTGAGAGTTAAGAAGCGACGCAGTAAATGTCGGTAGTGAAATAAAGATGCACGGAAGGTGTGAGGGGAAAGTTTGGTCATGATAATGAGGCTGTGAGGATCA
>NC_051409.1:12643587-12643877 GCF_015228065.2 Penaeus monodon | reverse complement strand
GCCCCCGCCTGTGCAAGTGGATAAGCCCTCACCTTCAGTGTTCCCGACGGAGGCTCGCACGCCCTCTAGGAAGCCCGTCCTCGCAGCGGCAGGGAAGTATTTAGAATAATTATGTCGCAATTTTTTTTTTTCGTTTTTGTGAAGGCGATGTCCGTGAGACAACCGCAGTGGCTCGAGTGGGCAGAAGAGCATGAAACCGCGGTAATCTGCTCCCGCTCCACTAAACAGGTCAATTTACATTTTATCAACGACGCCTTGTGTGGATTGGAGAGCGCGGGGACATGGAGAAC
>NC_051409.1:12643231-12643560 GCF_015228065.2 Penaeus monodon | reverse complement strand
GAGATATCAGTTTTATTTCCCTAATCTTCAAACAAAATGTGAAAGAAGGAGAATCAAAGGAATAAGACGAACATCGGAAGGGAATATATAGAATAATGTCGAGTTTGCATTGCGTGGAAACTTTCGCGACGGGCCTTGGAGATGGACTGCGAAATTGGAATTAACGGAAGAGAGGGCGCCGTTATGATTTATTAGTCAATTAACCCCCGTCTTCATGGGACAAGGCGCTCCAGTGTGACGGTCATTTGTCTGCGCTTGACGACTTTGTTGAGATTTGCAGAAAATCTGGAATTTTGAGCTTTTGAAATGCGGACGACCTACTTTTTAGT
>NC_051409.1:12642486-12643024 GCF_015228065.2 Penaeus monodon | reverse complement strand
TTATGTATCTGCATTCCATTTGAATTTCTTTTGTTTTACTACTATTGACATATAAAGTTCCCTACAGCTAGTATCGGCCACTTTATGATTATTATTTTGAACCAGTGTTTGAAGCCCATTTTCCGCTTGTACCTCTGAGACAACAGCTGCACTCACATGTTTCCCAGTAGTTTGTATCAAAGTCTGGTCGTATCTGCCAAGACATCGCCTAAAGTCAGAATATATCATATAGATGAGGTTTATTCTAATCAATATGCTTGAAAACCCGGTTGTAACATACCCCACGTTCGTAAAGGAGAGGTGGAAATCCGAATGAAAGTCCGAATGTCAAGTATCTCTCATGCCCCACGCGTGCTCAGCCACCATGCCCGTGCCCCGTGAGATGAGTGCAGAGCGCTCAGCCCCCACGCAAACCGTCGCGGGAAAAATGGTAATGCAATGCTGAAGAGCAGCTTGGGCGGCCCTGGAGACTGGCTCAGATTTCAGTTTGATTTTCAGCGATAGATAACTCGCTACCTATTACACTCCCCTCCCTTCT
>NC_051409.1:12641029-12642412 GCF_015228065.2 Penaeus monodon | reverse complement strand
AGACAGTTCTCCCCTCGATGCCTAATATGATGGGGATTCTCCTCCTTGATATTAATATTCTGTCCTCCGCACTGGCTTGGGGAAGGCTGTTGATGTGGATGTTGTTTTAGTTACTGGCTTTGTATAAGGAAAGCGGTATTGCTCGTGGAATGGTTACACAAAAGGGCAATTACTTTTTCATATATACGGAATTGGTCTCGGATATTACAAGTGTAGGGTAGTCGGAAGCTAGAGTGGAGGGTCGGAAGCTATCGTTTGCACAAGATATAGGACGGCTATTATTTTATGGATTTTTTATACTAAGAAATATATTTCTGTTGATCAGAAAAAAAAAAATGGAAATCAAATATGGAAATATAACTAATGACATTTTCATGTTGTTGCACAGTATAATTAGTTTTCGACATTTTTTCGTTGCTTCTGTCCTGCAGTTTTGAATGTTACGATTGATACTTGTTTGGAGTTTTACCCATGACTTGGTGCACGCGCGACATCCCTTAACCTTAAATTCTTAATTTTAGTGGAAGTCATAAAGCATCGTGACCTCATGTCCCGTGAATGCCAAACCGACAGCCAGGATTATTGGTATCTTGAAAGAAGCAAACGAAAAAAGAGCCAGAAAAAGAGACACGTCCAGACTTGCTGGATTTAGACTATTGATTAGGATAATCCATACCTTCGCTTATCCATCTCCAGGATTAGTAGCTTTGTCGGCCCATACATCACTCCGGCGACAGGGTTAAGCATGGAATAAAATTGCCACGCATACAAGATGTGGCATGACTCCTCCTGCCTTCCTTCCTCGCCACACCACCCACTTTACCCCTTATCGAGTGGTCTTTTTTTCTCTCACTCAGTGCTAGTAATGCCAGGCCTGGTCTCATAGGCCTGCGGACGCCACCACACCACTTTCTCGCTCCCCATGTTTACAACACTTGGACCTTTATGGCTCTTGATACTCTTAACTGCTAATGGCGAAACCACCTTAACCTGCTTTGCACTTCTTTCCACGTATTCTTATTCTTTTCATGACTTAATCTTCCAGTTGTTTTATAGCAAGCTGAGCATTTTTCGTTTCCTTTTCCCCTTTTTCTCCTAGCTGCCCCTCCCCCCTGTCCCCCCGCCTCAGGCACTGTCCCAGAACAGTGATCTCGCCTGACGCCTCTCGGGTTACCTCCTTATGTGTGAGTGATGGCGTTACTGTCACTTGTTTACATGTGGGATGTTCGGCCCATACACCCATTACGGGATGGGGAGGCTGGGATGCTTTTCTCTCTTCTGCTATTTTTACGTTCTTCTGCAGACATTTTCCTATTTTTCTTTTGTATCGCCTTGGATGTTGATGTTGACGATTGTATGCAAAATGTACATTGTTTACAAATG
>NC_051409.1:12640725-12640966 GCF_015228065.2 Penaeus monodon | reverse complement strand
ACCTTAAGTCTTCTGAGTCCATTATCACATGAACTATCGGGAGAAAAAAGGCCTCTGAATTCGTTTTCCTCTTCTACTTGGCTCACGTTCCAGGCACTGTCGCCATGCACTCTTCTCAGAGGAATCCTTGAATGTGGAAAGATATTGAGGACATCCTTGATCGCCTGCCCATGGGATGGGGCGTTTCATCTCACGTCATTAGAGAGGCGTTCTTAGCGTATTTTCTCGGTTTGTTTTCCCT
>NC_051409.1:12640188-12640591 GCF_015228065.2 Penaeus monodon | reverse complement strand
GTTTTCCCCAAATTGTGTAATTCCCGGACGCTTCCCTTTTTCCATTCCCTTGCCTCTCTCCTCCGAGCAGTCCCGCGCCAAGCCCGCGATATCGCCTGCAGGAGAGCCTGCGCGCGAGGGGGGCGGCGCAAAGTTCAGCGGGCGAGGCCGTATTTGTCATATCATTACGTAAAGACAGGGTAAGTTATCTCGGCCCAAGGTAACAAAGTGGCGCTGAGTGAAGGATCAAGTCTCATAATTGGCTGCGTGGCCCCGAGGTCCCGTCCACTGTAATGAAACCAAATGAAAGCGCCGGAACGTGTGTTAACATTCTGTACCGCGGGGAAGGAGTCGCTCTTAAAAATGCAAATGCCCCGGGAGACGTCAGGGATTATGTTCGTTTTGGCCCGAATTTCCTTGCACG
>NC_051409.1:12639931-12640041 GCF_015228065.2 Penaeus monodon | reverse complement strand
CGTTGACGTTGTACTTGAGGTGTGAGAGCGAAGGTTCTCTCGCCGCAGAGGAATTGCATTTTACGCTTATCTGCACGGGTTAAGACGAGAGCGCTCGGGAGGACGGTAGC
>NC_051409.1:12638137-12639542 GCF_015228065.2 Penaeus monodon | reverse complement strand
AATTTCCTGCTTCGGCGTAGTGCGGCTGTAGGAAACGTTCGTGATGCAAAAATCTGTACTACCTTGTATGTGCTTCTCGAGTCAATCTCCGTAGTCATGGCTAGGGGGCGGTGCTAAGAAATGGAAAGGAGGAAGAAGAAGGAGTTTTCGGATGAAAAAATTTGTTAGGTAGGCGTGAGCGGTGGCTAGATGAAGTGGTGAAGAAGAAATATGGGAACATAGGGGGCGGTGATAGAAAGAGAGAAGAGGAGGAACGGTGAAGAGGAGTTATTAGACGGAAAATGGATAAAAAACGTTCGTTGGAAGAAGGGCGTTACGGTGCGCTTAGAATGGAAAAAGGAAGATGAACGGAAAAGAAAACTGTTTGGGGGAGATAAAGGCTGAAAAGATATTAAAGAAGTTTGTATTGCCTTTCTAAGGAAGAAGCTGCCTAACTTACATGACAGAATTGGAACTTGACAAGTTGGTATCCTTTTATGTAGCATTTATGTGAAAAACTTCCCCTCGCTCTTCACTACGTACGAAGAGACGTTATGGCCCGTAATACTATAGACCCAAGATTTATACGACGAAATAGCCAAGTCCGGGTTTATATACGCGTGTGTGGGTGTGGAATTGGGGCATGGGGGGTTGAAATGTGCGGACCTGTTTGTGCGTTTGCATGACTCTCCAAATACTGGTAATGATGATCATGGTGATAGTAGTAATAATTTTGATGATAATAATTATAGTATTAATGATTCGTATTAACTAGAAAACTAATTGATAGTTTTCATAATATCGAAGATGCTGAAGAAGGTGATAGGTAATAGGATAACAATACTGATGACAATAGTTACGTTACATTGACAGGGAAGATTTTTTTTCTCAATAAATAAACTGATATGTTTATCCATCCTTTTCACAGTCCTAGAGTTAATTGACTCCCAATTTGCTCTCAAGTGTATAAACTGCAAACTCCTAAATGCAAGGGCACAGTACTCGACTGTAACCCGGACGCAGTTCATATTCGCACTGGAAGACGGGTTACACTGAAACTAATATTTGCAACTCGTGCACGTTATTGGAAATATGAAATCGCAGATGAACTAGGGGCCTTGTGTTCTTGTGTTGATTAAAGTCTCGGGAACAAAAATACGGTGAGTTTAATGCAGGAAAAGATGGAAGGTGAACACCGTTTCAGATCCTTGTTGTTTCGGGATTGGATGAAAATGGAGCGCGCAAAAAGGAGTCTGAATCTGTTTGTTGATGGTCACGGCAGTGCCGGAGTCGGCAAAGTGTTCGGCCGTTCACCATGCACTGTGATATTAAACGCATTAGATTAATGCTTGTTGATTAGATTTTGGATTTCCCCTTGGGCGTTTTACATAACGTCGACCAAAGATTAACGATTAAAAACAATAAA
>NC_051409.1:12636721-12637628 GCF_015228065.2 Penaeus monodon | reverse complement strand
TTTCGTCCTAAAGAGACCATCAGGAATACAAAAGCAAAAGAGGATTTTTTGGCATGGTGGGTTCACTGGAGTTACAGGAAAGGATGGTCAGTTACTGCTTGGACCGGGCCCTTGGCACAGGATGTAGGCAGAGTCGACGCCAGGATCTCTCCGGGGTTCTGGAAAAGGTTGACTGAAGTGGGTTGGCACAAGGAAGGGGAGGGGGGTTGCAGGCCCTGGACCCCGGCCGTAATGGACAATACCTGCCATAAAGGAGAGTAAGTGCGCCTCCCAACACTCCGCTTGATCGTAAAACACCTGAATTAAGGGATATGTGCTAATAGTCTCCCCAGAGCACCACTCTGGGGAGCGCTCATAACTCCCCAGGATATTACAGATTGTATGTGTGCCCTCGGATTGTGGCGTCCGGGGGAGGAAGGAACCCACGCCCGCTTTTTCTTGCTCTTTCTGCAGCGAATAACAATGCCTCTGCGAACGAAGATACACTCGCGTCTCTTGCCCGCGCTCGCTGAACCAGGTCTTCCCAAAGCCCTCTCTTGTAATGCGGCGCTTTTGTTGTAAATATTTACGACGAGAGCATAAATGAGAGGCCATTCAGGGTCGCGGCTCCTCACGACGCCTCACTAAACAATCCAGTCTGGCGTAGGCCCAAGGTAGGCCTATCCTCACCTGTTCCGTCGCTACAGCACGAGCCGTACATAACAAAGAGGGCTACGTTTGTTTGTTTGTCTGTGCTTTCGAAATGCTACATTCAGAGGTGCTGTTTCCTATTACATTTTGTTCTGAAACTGATGATATTAGGGGGAAATGATCCGGACATGAATGAATTTACAAAAAAATGTATAACAAATGTTGACTTCTGTACCTGACAGCGAGAGGGAAAACGAGAGAGGGGGAGGAGAAAAGA
>NC_051409.1:12634241-12636176 GCF_015228065.2 Penaeus monodon | reverse complement strand
ATATGCTTTGATCCCGAATCACTGGTAATAATTTTGTTTCGTACAATTGCTGTCTTTGATAGTAGAACACCAGGGAATGTGTTGTTTTACTGCAGTGCTTTACCTTGCTGCTGCAACTGTTACACTGTGTATACGCACAAATTTTTTCCTTGTATTGCACTTGTATATTACTTTTGAAATTTACATTTGCGATGCCTCGTGACTGTTACAATGGCGGCATTGGCAAATTGTAGCCAGTTGTCAGAATAGCAAATAGCAAATGGCGATAATGTTGATATTACTACCACATCCGTTCTGTCGCTGTTCCTCCTCAACCAGAGTCAGCGGGGAATTAATGATGTAAACATGAAGCCATTTATATTTTATGAATTTACTCGACAAATACACTGGTCAGAGTATCACAGCAGGTCGATTAAAAGTTATTTGTGTACAAAATTATCCAGGCGTGTAGAGTAATTACTTGCCCAGCCGCAAAATATGCCGCACAAAATGTGAGCCCATGAACCGCACAGGTGAAGTGTCCCTTATCGCCAGGTCCTGAGGAACGTCAGGACGGAGCAGAAATGGGGCTTTTTCATTCGTTTTTCCTTAATTTGTTGCGAGTGATAAGTAACGCCGCGAGGGATGAATGATCGGTGAGATTATAATATTGGTCCAGGATTTGCTCTGTTTATTGCTGTGTAATCTGTTTATGTTGATAACTGTGTGCTTGGGAATATTTATTTAGAGGGATTTTTGCCATCCTTATTAATTTGGTTCCTTATTATTATTATTTATTTTACATTCAATCTGCATCGCTGAAAATAAAACTGAAGCGGCGCATGATTCTTTTATAACTTTATTTGATTACATCTTATGAACTTTGGACATATTTATAAGACAGAACATGATACGTGTTTGAGGAGCAGTGCAAGAGGAATTCATTACATCGCGACGAGGCACTTAAGTGTGCGTGTGTGATAGAAATATGAATGCAAATATTAATTCGAGTTCTCATTCAGGCATCGGGTATCGTGCGGGTGTGTGCGGGTATGATGAACTGAGCACATTGGCGATCGGGCGAAAGACCTCAGAGGGTTAACATGCGTGTGCACATGTCGTCTGGTAAATTGAATGTACAACAAGCTGAAAGTGCGGACTAGTGCGGAATGTAAAAGCCAATTCGCACACTGATGAAAGTTGAAACTACAGGGGTGGCGATGGCGTTGCTGGAATGATTATCAGTAGATGAGTTCCTGTGAGTTCTGTGACAGCCCCTCCTCACTCACAGAGTTCATGTCAAAGCATAGACTCACCTGCGACGTTGTTCTTGCCCCGCCTTCCTGCGTCTGGCTCCTGGCCTCGAGGGGAAGCAACGCGAATCTTGCTGCATTATTCTCATTACTGGAAAGTTTATCGCGTCATTACGTTGCAGGTACAGTAGAAGGGGAATACTGCTTCTATGGCTTTTGTCAGCATAAACTGAAGTTTTTGCGTGTGATGTAGTTCAAAATAACAAAGTGGCGTAAATTATGTTAGTTACAACTAATTTACTTCGTGTCTCAGAAAGAAAAGAAGTGCCGCTTGACCGGTGCTAGAATCGAAAGGTCAGTCGCAAGCGAGTCTGGGAGTAAGCGCCCGTAGGAGTGGCAGGTAACCCTTACATTCGTAGGTGATTATGTAAGCGTGTGTGCATCTGCGCGTGTGTGCCCAAGCAAGTACAAGCATGCATACCAAACTCACCTTTCCTCAGTCATCCCGCTTCTCCCGTGTCTCCCCCTCCCCCGCCCCTGGCCCCTCACACCCCGTCTCACAGTCCCTCATGAGCCTCTCAGCTGGCCAAGGCCACAGTGGAACAGGTGGCCTCACTGGCTTTTGTTTATTTCCTGCGTATTTTTAACACGGAGGACGATTCTTACGACAAAGGGACAGCATTGTTAGTCTCATGAATAGCGA
>NC_051409.1:12632546-12634176 GCF_015228065.2 Penaeus monodon | reverse complement strand
GAAGTGACCGCTCAACTCTGACACGGAGCGAGCGTGCGTGTAAGGCGCTTTAGAGCCAGATAAAAGAACAGAGCAGTACGTTAAGGCTGCATATTTAAGATAGGAAAGGGGCGGGGGGAAATGGAAGGGCTTGGGCATAGGGCATTGAGTGGGCTTCCCGGGGAGATGCTGCATGATGGCGGAGCGTAAAGGTCGTAGGGAGATGTAAATTAAGCATCCCACGCCCATCCCCGACCTCCATGATGGTGGTTCTCGTGTAGCAATCTCGGCATCACCACCGGCGTCTCTTTGATCGCTCTGACCAGAATGCTTTGCCTTGAGCCCCTCACGGTATCCTTTGCCCTGGGGTCGTGAGGGCCCGCGTTGGTTATGCCCCTCAGAAACGTCAGCCCATAAATGATCCTCATACATTCAGAGCCCAGTAGACCTATTGTGCTGCTCACTGTGCATACAGAGAAAGATGTGACGCGCGGGCACCATGTAAATGTGTCCATGCGTCTAACGCTATGCGCAGAGACGGCGTGGGCAGGGAGGGGGCCTTGCATACAGCAGGGCATGCGGTGGAGACGGCCACCAATACCAAAGAAGTTACGAGCTCCGCGAAGCTATGCACGTCTTCCCGCTTTGGTTCTGCACATGGCTTTGCGAAAGTGGCGTGTTGTATGTTGTAAATCCTTGGGGATGGAGGGTGTTGCTTTGTGACCTCATCAGCTTTGCTTACTTACCTTCTCATCCTTAGCTGTAATGACCAGCGTCCTTACACGGAAGCCCCGTGCAAGTCATTTCCATCAGTTAGTAGAGTGAGCTCAGCAGTGATCGTGCATGGATAACTCGTCTCCCGCGGGTGTGGGCGTCCATGATCCAGCTGGAAGTGTGCTTGGTCATGCCGCTGTTTTGTTTCTTCCCTGCGGAGGCGTGTCAGTTGTCTCGTCCTCGAAGGGCGGACGCATTCACGTCGTGACCAAGGACTCGCGTCGAGAAGTCAAGTGAAGGGTTCTTCGTCGCCGTCTTTAGTCCACGAGGAAGACACGCACTCCTGCATAACTGGATCGCTAGTCTTACACTGTAGAAGAATTAGTGGGGTTTCATACTCCCCGAAACTCCATGATAGAGTGAGGAGTAAAGAAAAACATTTTTCCAAGTGACAGCTAAAACTGGAACTACGCAGAGGAAATTCATTAGGGACACTGTTTGTGAGAAACGCGAAATAACGTGGAATCTTTTTAAGGTTTGCGTTCATTGCAGGACAGTGAAATTCGTTAATGCCTTAACAGAGACAATCTAATTAGATAAGATAACTGTATTTAGGGGAATAACAGGAAAATAGAAACAACAGGGGGGTGCCTACCTGGACGTAGGTGCGGACAGAGGGACAGTGATAATCTTGGCCGAGGTACCTGGAGAGGGTTACACTACGTAAGCGAGACACCTGGGAAGAGCCCGGCCGAGAGGATTCGCCAGGTAAGCGAGACACCTGGCTCAGTTAAGCGAGGAGGCGTAGGCGGGGGGTGGTTAGAGAAGTGATGGGGGGGGACATGACCATGACCCTCCCTCTGTGGCTGGGTTGAAGGGGAGAGGGGGTGGCTTTCTACTTGACACACACTACACGTACCGCGGGGGCCGGCCGGCT
>NC_051409.1:12631848-12632141 GCF_015228065.2 Penaeus monodon | reverse complement strand
GAAATTATTTTCGTTTCAGTATTTTTAGCCATAAATGTCTTGTCTCTTAGACATAAGTACCCAAGTTGTCAAGTGATATGCAACAGCAATCACGTTCAGAATGTATGAGATGTGTCAGTGACTCCTAGGCCGTACAAGGTGTCAGGGTGTGCCGCTCCCCGAATGCCGCCTCCGCCATCACCTGCATCCTCCATCACCACGCTGTCTGGCTCTCCTCTCGGCGTCGCGGTGATTACTCATACGTCTTAATGGCATTGTCCCGATCCCGAAATCGATCTCCGACCTTGTACATT
>NC_051409.1:12631601-12631763 GCF_015228065.2 Penaeus monodon | reverse complement strand
CTTCCTCCATTTCTCTCTTTCTTTCTTTCCCTCGTCGAATGAATAACCTACAGGACTTCCTAACATTCTTATTCAGAGTCTTTTGCGATGTTTGCTTACGCAGGGGATACATGGAACCTGCTTATGATAATGTATGAGCGGTTTGTATCCACGGTGCGTTCC
>NC_051409.1:12630781-12631557 GCF_015228065.2 Penaeus monodon | reverse complement strand
ACACCGTGGCGTGTGTCGCGAGGACTAGTTTTTGTGCTACGCCAAGTCTTTCTTATTTCTTCATGAATACGAAGGAATATGATTTCGGACTGTTTGTGCTTCCTTGGAGAGTCCTGAGTGCGAAGACAAACTTCAGGTTTCGTTACGGGCTGTTCTGTGTATTTGTTTTTGCTTAATATTCCTCTTGAAGTGTAAAAAGTTTCGATTTCATATATACACATCTATTGAATGATGTAAGATGTTTTTATATGAAATTTGTGTCCTCGTATGCTGCGTAATGCCATCCATTTGTCTTCCTTCATTAAACAGTGCGTGGGTATCTGGCGATCGGTGGGCATATCCGGGTAGACGAGGACCGAAATACCCTCGATGCTGCTTTATTTTTATTTTATTTTTTTACATTCTTTTGCCATTGAGTTCAGGTTCTTATCGCCGCAATCGGCATGGACTTTGTCGCGTTTGCCTGGTCACGGCAACACAAAGAGAGATCCCTAAGGAGGCAGCTTTTTGCTTTTGAGGCGTTTGTGGTTATAGGGATAAAGGATTAGGGATTCCGGAGTGCGTAGGGAAGGGGCCCGGGGGAGGGGCATAGAAGGGGAGGTCCCTACTGTGCAAAAGTGGGCGGAGGGATAATGGCCTTTGACCGCGAAAGAATGCAAAAGCGTGAGTAGATTTTCTGCAAACTTCGTAAAGGGCGAGCGAGGCGTGTGTCTTTCTCACCCCACCCCCCTTTTCCACGTACCCAACACACCGCTCAAGTCAACTAACCTTCCTCA
>NC_051409.1:12630028-12630729 GCF_015228065.2 Penaeus monodon | reverse complement strand
TCGAGGGTCTCTGCAGGGTCGCTCTTGAGTCGCTGTCATGACTCGTGTCGATTGTAAATTCTTCGGGCTGTGCTGTCGGGGACAGGATGGTGTTATAAAGATAGACTGAAGAGTTGCGCGAAAGGTGTCGTTGCGCTTTAGATAGGACTCTGTTGGTGATACGTAAGAAGGCACTTTATTTTGAAATAGTTAAGCCTTTCATTTCAATGATCATCACCTAATGTGAAGTAAAATCTGACACTGTGTACGAACCAAAAGAGTTTCAAACAAATCTCGTGTTTAACTTTTGAAACGAAGTCACCCAAAAAATAAACACCGAAATGCCCCTTGGTCTACTTGCCACTTATCCCCTGGAGGCCTCCTTTCAGAGAGAGATATACTCTTTTTTTCTTTTGTCCGCTATCATTGATTAAACCCCTGGACTCGCGAGACGCCTTCGCAACACATTTTCCTTCTTCATTTTCACTATTTTTTCATAAATCGTAACACGTTCGCGTGCCTTTTGCCCGGTCTCGATGGCAGTGATGGATGGAGCAAGTACATGTTTACGCGAGTTAGGTTGTTCTTTTGGGGCCGCGATGTTTATCCTTTTAGAGCGCAAGTCAACCTTCTTTTATTGCTATGTTTTAGGCTCTTTGGGATCTTTATTCGTCTTTTCTGTCCTAAGTAGTTCCCAAGATTATAGGGCATGAAACGGCTGG
>NC_051409.1:12629232-12629824 GCF_015228065.2 Penaeus monodon | reverse complement strand
CGCACGTTATCTTTGGCTATATGTCAGTGTCCTTTTCTTATCAGTAGTATGAACGGCTTGAGACAGCAGTAGATACTCATTAAGACGACCCCAGGTAGACACTCTTACCTGCTGCATTAATGGCTACCGGACTCGCTGCTGAATTCTTGGAAGGCGAAGGAAGGAGGATGGGATTTTAAGCATCAATATCGCCAAGAGAAAATTCCTGTCTAAGCTGGTGCACACGAGTAAATACCCGTGCTTGCTTAGGTTAATAACACTGATCGATACCATTCTGGACGATTTTGTGGTAAATGGAATACCTAATCTTTCAAGCGACCTTTTCCTATTTTGATGCTAAATATCGTGCGAAATTTATAATTCAATAAATGTATGAACATTATGAGACACATTTTTATATGCAAAACGTAATTGCACTTGCAGGCAATAAATTATGCGTGATGTAGGCAAACATACTGAATCCATATTTACTGTGTCAAATAACTTAGCATATTAGTGTCGAGTGTTTTCATCTCATGAAATAACTCGACTGTTTGAAATGGTGTATATGTCTGATCTCGCCTTAAATTTATCGTATAAAACTAGTAATATT
>NC_051409.1:12627705-12629054 GCF_015228065.2 Penaeus monodon | reverse complement strand
TTATTTTGCTCACTGGGCTCAAATGATATCGGTAACGCTGTATACGGACGGAGGACAACTAGCCTCAGTCATATATATCATTTAAGAAAACATAATCCTTTTTACAGCCAGACGTTCACTTGGGTGTTTTCACTGTATCTCATCTCATCTCACATACATCCCATCCTCCTTTCTATTCCCTGACACGCTTGGGAGCAACAGAGTTTTATGGATCCACTTATGATGTGTCGTGTACCAGAGCTTTTGATGGTCCGTGAGACCACTTCCTCCGGAGCAAAGCGCGGATGCCTGTCACCAAGATACGCGTTTTATGTAGCAACAGCGTGTGTGAAACGTGTTGGCATAGAGGCTTGTATGTTATTTTATGCTCTATAGGGATGCGGTATGCTGTGTTCTAAGAGGAGTAGGTCTTATGCACGGAGTTTAGGGAAGGCTCATATTACCGACTTTTTGAAATCGCGGTGTGTGTGTGTGTATGATGTGCCTAGCGTAAGAGAGGTATGTGTTCTACGTGTTTGGTGAAGGAGGTGTCTTTATACCACATACCTGATTCACCAGAGACCTGTAACTTACATGCCTAATGCAGTAATGGCATGTATTCAGAATGCCGTTGGGGAAGAGATTTGTGTTCTATATGCTAGGGAAAGGCGTTTTTGTATTCAGGGATGACGCCAGAACATGTCTAAGGCATAAACGCCTATGTGGGTCTTAGCACTGGCCCTGTGGTTTGTAGCAGATTTATGAAAGTACAAAGTTATGGCTAGAGAGCGAAATTAGTAATTTCTGATTACAGCTCATTCTTGTTTTGATCAAAGTCATAAATTCGAGTTAACATCAGCATTTGGAACGTCTCAGTGTATCCCACCCGGATTCATGTCATATGATGTTACGATAAAGACAGACTGAGAACATCAACCCTTTCAAGCGAAGTCCACAATGATTTTTTCGATTATATATTCATGCTCACACACGGAGCTTTAAAATATATCATGTAACTGGGATTTGGCAACACTGAAAAGCTTTTAGCGAGTAGAACGACGGAAGTTCCGTCCCTGGTAGGCTGGCTAACCTGTCTTTTGCCTGCCACAGAACCCCTATTTCTGTCTATTCACAATTACACCTTTCAGTAAAAAGCGAAGTGTAAATACGAACATTGCGTGATCTTTGTTCTACGAATCTTTGGCAATTTTCCTTTCTTTTTCCTATTTACGTTGCCATGTCGGCCCAGAGTTCGGAGCGCCGGATCAATCATCTGTTTGCGGTTGTTGCAAAATGGCCCATCTCTTTCGGACGGAACAGGTCGAGTGATGGATAAGTTCTAACTGGTCTCCGTAACGTCATTTATACGA
>NC_051409.1:12625417-12627074 GCF_015228065.2 Penaeus monodon | reverse complement strand
TTTTCGGTTATGAGATATAACACCCAACCTGTTTTGCTCTTATCTATGTTCTTAAATGTAATTTGATATGGATTGTGTCTATTTGGAGGTATCTGTATCTTTTCAGCTATCGTTCTGAAGGTTAGTGTGCATACATAGTATAATGGAAGTGATCATATACAGTAAATACACATTAAAGCGGATATTTCAGAATTACGATAGGTCAAGTTATGCGAATGGGGTGGCGAAGATTCTTGGAATGTCGCGAAACACAGGCCATAGATGCAGCTAATGCCCTACAGTCTAAGAGAGAGCATACTATGAGGGTACTTTCTACACTCGGCTCAAGTAGCTTTGGTGAAGACCGCTACTTTAGAACATGGCACCAATAATGCCCGAGCGGTTCAGAAGGCTTCATTGTGGACTGGGAATGCGAGGGAACATAGCGGGGGTTTATGACGCCACTGTGACCCAGGCTTAAACGCCAAAGGGGTTTACGTCACTCGACGTCGTTTTCTTGGTAAACCTCAACTTGGCTGTTTGACCTTTGAGATGTCACCGTCCTTCGCTTGGCCTTTCTTCGCTTGACATTTGTGATCTTGAATTGACTTCGAAGTTAGGTAGAAGACGAAGAACATTTTGTGTGACTTCGACGTCAGTGCCTTTCCACAGATGACGTCGTGTTGTGTGTTGACGTCAAAAACACTCGTAGCACGCAAGGTTTTCGAGAGAAAAGAGGGAGGAAAAATCCGTACAATATCTTTTTATATTTTCCGGTTCATATGAAAAACTGCTTTTAATTTCTTTGGTTTTGAGGACAATAGAAGCATTGAGTGCAGTTAATTGCACTTTCTCTCTTGCGGACTAACAGTGGGTAATATTTTCTCCCTCCTTTCTCATAATTTTTCATTTACTGTGATGTGTACTGTCACAATAACAAGTGAGGCTCAAAATCTAAAATCACGGGTCTTAGGTTTCGGGGAGACTTGACGAAAAGGCTCCAAGTCTCGCTGGGGGAAGCATGTCGGTGAGATATTAGATTTTTTTCCTCCTGAATACACTGCACTCTTGAAGTGGAAGCAGAATATTAGGAAAAGAAAATGCAGCATTAGGCAGAGAAAAAGTATGTAAGAACAGGCAGATGAAAGGGAAATTGGAATCATGTGAACGAAAGGGAGAGAAAGGGAGATAGGGAGAGAGGGAGGATGAGAACAGAAGGCGCACTGCCGGCGAAAGCTCCCCGCACCAGGGCCGTGACGTCGAGTATCCCAGCTTCGTCTCCAAGCCCATGAAGACGACCGTTGTGCGTGTGGTCGAAGGATGTTCTTGTTGGTGTAGGAGCCTACTTCTCTCCTTTTATTCCTCCTTAAAAGTGTTCTGTCCTTTCTACTCTCCATCCCTTTCAAAGGCTCTGTGTTGCCTCTCGCGGTGGAGGCTTTGTTGGATTTTTTACATTCCATTTCTTCTTCTTTTTTTCTTTTTGATAAATGCGTGACGTCTGTTTGTGTAAGGCTGACTGCGATGGGCAGAGGGCGGGAGCCGGACAATAGCGGGTTAAAGGTCCGTGAGGGCTTGGCTTGTCCCGCGAGCGTGGCACCGAGGCCGCGAACAAGGCCTCCGCTGTTCCTGCCTCCCCGCCCCCGCGTACACCACCTCTGCCTTGTTCTACACTCTGCCC
>NC_051409.1:12623432-12623953 GCF_015228065.2 Penaeus monodon | reverse complement strand
GTCTTTCCATCCGTTCGTCCACCTTCATTTCTTCGTCTTCCTATTCGTATCCCTTTGCAGTTACCGACAGGAACATTTGTTGGTATGATGAGGGACAGGATGACGGCTCGTTATTTTTATGCGGTGCTGGGTAGCCGTGCTTAGAAGCGACCTGTTTATTGTGTGTCTGCCTTGTCAGTCTGACTCGTACGAACAGCGAGTAACGAATGAATTAGGCCGGATATTCCCGAATGAGCAGCGCGCCTCGCCTTGAGCACCGTCCGCCCACTTGCTTACTCTGCCTGGCAGCCCTCAGCCCCGCTCACTCCTACGCCCGCACCCACGACACCACATACGCCACACGCTAATTGGGACCGCCCATTATGAACACCGGTAATTTGATAGGCCGAGATTGCAAGCGCACTAACGAGAGCTTGATTAATCCTAGATTGTTTAATTAAATTCGTTAGTGGTTGTTATTAGTGCGGTGGCCCAACAGCAGCTCGTCTCGGGAGATGTTGCCAATATTGATCATCAGACGT
>NC_051409.1:12622297-12623325 GCF_015228065.2 Penaeus monodon | reverse complement strand
ACTGGAAGCGGGAGAATGAATAGCCTCATATTAACAATATTGTTGCTTAGGGAGAGGGTGTGTATCTGTGATGAACGTCGGCACTTCAGGTCGTTTGTGTTTCAGCAAAACGTCGAAAACGTGATCTTTGTTCTTCAGGTGAGATGAAGTTCTCTTCGCACGTTAATGCGCAGGCGTGGCGGCGTCTGAATAAAACCATTGTTGTATAATTGCTCTCGCTTTGTAGGTGTGTCAGGTTTTGATGCGATTCCCTAACAGTAGTTTCTGTCTTTGATAAACTGGTTCCGCTTGTGCAGCTGTGTTTATAATAGCTAATCTCGCGGCTGTGAGAACAGGATTGACTAGTTGCGAGGTGGCGATGAGTGCCGCTCACTTCAGCGAGCCAGATTCCATGCATATGAACATTAATATTTATCCTAGGAAGTTCTAGGAGTGATCGAATAATTTACGGACGCTGAATAGCGGCCTCCCACTCCTCAACCTCGCTCCCTCTGTCCTCATGTATGACCCCCCCCCCTTCCAACTGTGTCCTCGTACACTGTACATCGCCACCTCCACTCCGCCAGTGTCCTTGTGTGCTATACACCCCGCACCCCCACTCCATCTGTCCACGTGTACACCCCCACCTCACTCCGCCCCTGTCCTCATGTACACTCCACTTATGTCCTCGTGAATGGTGTCCGCAGCGGCCGAGATCAGTCCGTGGCTGCCTACGACGCCCTTTCCCTCCCCCCATGTAGTAGTACCTGTTATGATCAAGGCCCACAGTCGTCCCGGGGTGCCACCTGGCCGTGATGGGGCCGCCCAGCTCACGGCCTCTGGATAATGGCCATCGATTTGTCACAACCTCCCCGCTGTTTATACCTCGCGCGTGGCTCGTACATGTGCTGCTTGTGTTTACTGGTTTGTTTGTGTTCCTGAGAGTCTCCTCTTTGTCTTTGACCATGCAGGATCTCTCCAATATTTGTGTACCTGGGAAAGGTACTCAACGTGGATGAAGCGGGGCATTCATACCCTCCTCTTTACAG
>NC_051409.1:12621713-12622184 GCF_015228065.2 Penaeus monodon | reverse complement strand
ATATTCCCTCCTTTTCTCTCTTTCTCTTGCTTTTTCATCTATTTTACCTCTCACTCACTCACCCAAACTTTATCCTTTCCTGCTCGTTTCTCTCTCTCCTCTAATCTCCTTCCTCGGATCCTTCCACACAGTATCCTCTTGTGTCTTTCTTGCTTCTGTTCCCTGCCTTTCCTCTCCTGCGTGCGCTTCTTCCCTCCCATATTTCCATTAAGAAGTAAGCGATTGCTGGCTTGACAGGTGAGGGGCGCGAGGTGCGGCGAGGGACGAGGGGGCGACACTAACCAATCTGGCTGAAATGTTTTACTTGTTGTGCAACCGGGAGGAAGCCGGACTCTGACGTGGTTACCAACACCATTTTACTGTCCGGATGACCCGGGATAATGGGATGGAATGGTCCGGTCATCGTGTTAAGTGGCGCGCGAATTGGCGGGCTTTTTGTCGCCTGCGCCTTGGTGTGAGCGCGGTTTTCGC
>NC_051409.1:12621612-12621680 GCF_015228065.2 Penaeus monodon | reverse complement strand
TAGAGCTTAATGTTTTGTCTCTATCTTCCCTCTCTCTCGTCTTGAATCTTCTCTTGCAACACACCCTT
>NC_051409.1:12621225-12621435 GCF_015228065.2 Penaeus monodon | reverse complement strand
CTCAGTCCTTTCTCCTGTGTAGCAGATGGTGCCCAAGATGGCTAGAACCTAAGCGTATTTAGCGAGGCATAGCAGGCATGCGGGAAAGACAACTGCTTCCTTAATCATCAGATGCGCGCTCTCCCTCCCTCCTTGTCGCCTCACCGGCTATTGTGAAGGACCGGGAGATCACATAATATCGCCTCGATCAGCAGGCGGGCTGCGCGTGCA
>NC_051409.1:12621066-12621177 GCF_015228065.2 Penaeus monodon | reverse complement strand
AGCGTAAACAAAGCCTGTCGTTCAGAAGCGTGCACTCTTGTTCTGAAGTGTTACCTGTTATACCTGCCTCGCGCTCTGTTGAACTTTTACTCCTCTCTCCCCTCCCCCTGT
>NC_051409.1:12619466-12621003 GCF_015228065.2 Penaeus monodon | reverse complement strand
TTGTCCATTTTTCTAATGAAAGGGCAACTCGTTCTCTTTCTGTCTGCACTCCCTCGCGCTAGTACAATACCTCTTGCCCCGCGTATGGTCTATAGTGTTCGCATAAGCCGTCCCTTGCAGAGATTGACAGATTGACACAATCCCCTCTCCTGCTCTTATCTTTGAGCTTTACTGTGAGTGAGGGAGGGAGAAATACTGACAGAAAGGAGAAAAAATTAAGAGTTAGAGTGAAGGAGAGAGTGAGTTGGACAGACGGGCGGTTCGAGCACATGCAAGTGGTAGAACTTTCCTTCGGCCTCTCCTCCTGTGGCTGAGCCTCAGATCCCGCCGCAGACATTTATTGACTTCGGGCCAGAGCTGTTCCCGGCTACTTCGGATTGGGCGCGAAGACGAGTCGCATAAACTTCCAATTGGACTGATGATATGAGACACAATGAGGAAAATATATCAGGAAAATCGACGCTTTGCCAGACGATCGCAAGCCCTCACCCGGGTATAACTAAAGGCCCGGGATACTTGCCTGGTAACTTGGGGGCCCCGCTAATGTCGTGTGTTGCAGAGCTGCTCATTATTACTAACTTTCGGATTATGCAAAGTATCCTCCAGATCCCTATGCTTTTACTAATGTCGGCTGGATTGGAAGGTTGCTAAGTCGCCTCGGCCCAAGTGGCTCGAGGAGTGTTCGGAGTTGGCGCCTTCCCCTGTGCCCCGTTCCATTCTCCTTTATTTTCTCTTTATCTCCTCGCCTTTTTTACATGCGTCTGTCATGATGGTGCGTATGAGTGAGCCATCATGATGCAACTAAGAGATATACAGCATGATTAACGTCATTGCCATGTCATAAATCGTCGGAGCTATGATATTTGTTTAAAGAAATTTGAGGAAGCTAATTGAAAAGAAGTCAAGAGAAGTTGATGGTTTGCACAAGCATCCCTTTATCTTTACCTAACTCTTTAACGAGATACATGATTATTACATCCGACTCGCATGTTTGCACTGATACACTTATCTACACACTAGCCTTCTTTCCCAGAAACACAGTACGAAGCCTCATACACGACTCAGGAAGACAGCCACACGCTCATATATGTACAATCGCAGGCGCTGTCGAGGCATACGGAACGTGCTTATTCACTCGAGTGGCTCCTATCACAGCGAATATCCTCACTCACTCGAACTATGTTCTCACCTGGAGGATTCGAGGCGCGCACGCCCTAAAAGCTGCCATAATGTGTTTTGTGGTTGATTCCGTCTCCCCGGCTCGAAAATCCGCGGCAGAGGTGGGAAACTTTCTGTTGGCGGGGGAGCTTGCAGCTAAAGACGGTCTTGTGGGGTTTGGGCGGCGTCCCACCCGGCGCATTGTGGTGCAAATCCTCCGAAGAGCTTCAAGTGTTTTGTTGCCGGGCCAGTTATTAAGGAGCTTGCGAAACGTGTGCAAGGCTTCCGGACTTGACTGAATGCTGGGCCGGATAGAAGATTTATAACACAAGAAAGTGAACAGTCTTGTGGAGGGAAATTTCAGCTTCTTTAGCTTGTT
>NC_051409.1:12618586-12619240 GCF_015228065.2 Penaeus monodon | reverse complement strand
ATTGTACTGATTGTGTGCATGGTGTTTATTCATGCCCATACAGGATCTGTTTTGAATGCTTATATCCCGCATGCACACCCGGCGCACATCTCCCGCCACGACAATGGTGCTTCGAAAATTAGCGCGCGCATCTGGCGGTCCCGTATTTGCCTTGGCTACTGCACATCCGGCCCGAGTGGCTTCGATTGGCGGCTCTCCATTACCCGTGGCATCATGTTAACCCTCAAGATTTATCTGACAGTTTAATCAGTAAATCACACAGTGGCGTCTCCTCAGGGATAGTTTTATGAATGGCGGGGAGGAGCTTCGGCCAGGATGAAGCTGGGCAAAGAGGGCGGTGTTTACTGTGATACTGAGTCCTTAATTAATGTTTACATTCGTCTTTAATAAAGGACTTACTCAGCCTGAGAGAATTAAACTTTCACAAAGTTCCTTTAGTGCTTATAAGTAGGTATTATGAAAGGCAAATATACTACGCCGTGGCTCACTTCCTCGCTGGCCTTGTGACCCCGAGTGCGCGTGCCCGGTCGGGCGCTGCCATACGCTGCATGAACGCCTCGCTCCGTTGCTCGCTCACGCAATGGCTTTCCGACAGAAATACGATGATGCACTTGCGCGAATGGGAACACACACAAACACATTCAAACTCTCACT
>NC_051409.1:12618458-12618556 GCF_015228065.2 Penaeus monodon | reverse complement strand
GACATAATCACCTACGCATTGAAACTGCTAAATAAAAAGTGCAAATAATGTATCACTAAGGTGAAAGAAGGGAGGGGGTATTGGTAAGGGGATGGGAT
>NC_051409.1:12617717-12617977 GCF_015228065.2 Penaeus monodon | reverse complement strand
GCCGAGTCGTTTCGCCGCGGCCTCCTTCCCGCCCTCCGAACGTTTCATCTCTGCACTTTGCCGGATTGAAGTGCGAAGCGTTTGTTTTTTCCGTCACAATGGGAGGAGGCTCCCTCGGGGTCGCGGTTTGATTTGTATATCCAGATCGGCGTCACTCTCCCTTTTAGAATGGCCGTCCCCCTCGAGCGAGGCTGACAGTTGCACCAACGCCACTGCGAGAGCTTTCTTTTCTATAGGAATTTATTTGCGGTAATCGAGGC
>NC_051409.1:12616783-12617430 GCF_015228065.2 Penaeus monodon | reverse complement strand
GAGAGCGAGTTCTACGACGCTGGCGTATTTCGTTTCCCTTAGATTTTCTAGCCCATTGAAGGGGAGGGCGAGAGGGGGGCACGTTTCTCCTGGGTGACGGGAGATCATTAGTCTTGTTGCTGGAGCTGTCGAACTGCCCTGGATGCTGCGTCAGTGATGCTATGATACTTTTTCTTTCATTCTCGCCTCTCTGTTAATGGGCGGGGAAGACGGTTGGGATGTATTTCTACTTGTGTTTCTGCAAGTTGATATAATCTTTCAGTGACATGATTAATAATACGGGTATTAGAGATAAAGAGGAATAGCTGTGACGTCAGTGCATGAACTTAAGCTGGTTTGTGTTTACTGTCTTCATGATTATATTTAGTCAGATGTGATTGCTGTCGCTGCTGTCTTAACATTGCCGTAATTTATATTATTTTTTATTCACTTTGGTTTGGCATTATATTGTTCATGGATACTTCCGTAGTTCAAGCCGAACAACTCCCGCAATTCCCTGATAATAAAGACCATATGTAAAAGACGGAAGCAACGTGATAAGCAACGTTGACGGCAGCGTAGAAGGTTAACACTCCGCGGGGCACACATCCACGTTTTACTTTCACATCTCTGTAATGCCTCGACGTATAACTTCACTTTTATTGTTC
>NC_051409.1:12616304-12616744 GCF_015228065.2 Penaeus monodon | reverse complement strand
TTACAAATTACGCTCACAGAAATTACTGTCGCGCGCAAACACGCGGGTTGACAGGAACTCCAGGCAGGACACGGAGCAAGTGAGTGAGGTTCCGCGGCCGAAATTCTGTTAGTGTTCTGGCGTGCGGCGCGGGGCGGTGATGAGCAGTTGTCGCAAATGAACAGCATTCCCCGCACCTAATGGTCCTCGCTGGCATAACTTACTCACGCGGGGGTCATAACCCTGACACTGCCTGGAGCTGCTCATCACCAGCGGGGGAGCAGGACACTCCTGAGGGCCGGCTGCGAGTTGATGGCACTCGCTTGGGAGGTTATTGCTGCCTAGGCCAAGAAGAGATGTTCTGATGAATGATATGGCACTTGCCAACAAAATGTTAAGGAACAAAGTGTGTGTGTTTTGCATTGGATATTCATTAATTATTTGTATAAGTAGCTCATATC
>NC_051409.1:12615872-12616198 GCF_015228065.2 Penaeus monodon | reverse complement strand
GTACATATTTTTTGTCCGGGAAAATAGGAACGCAATGAGGAAAGTAATGGTGCTGAAAAGATAACATAGACGTGTACCAACGAACTGCCAGAGAGACTTATTTATGAAATAAATAAAGGCAAATAAATAGACAGAGCTAGATACTCCAGTGCCCTTTCCATGAATGAAAATATTGAGAGCTGAGGTGGCACCAGAGGCGGGAGGGATAACAGCTGGAAATTAGAGGGTGTTGAAGGGTGAAGCTGGAAACAGTCTGGCCCAAATACCCTGTTAAACTTCGGCAAAAGAAGCAAGCGGTTAATATGAACATGTACGCAGCCTGAGAA
>NC_051409.1:12615493-12615799 GCF_015228065.2 Penaeus monodon | reverse complement strand
TGCAAACTTGAAGAATATTTTTCCTCTGTTCATTTAGCTAATACAGTCCTTTTTACCTTGAGGACGCAAGCGCGTAGCCGTTGTGTTTAAAGCTGACACCACACTATGATATATCGGTATTAAGTTTGACACGTGGTGACAACGCGGTAGTGCCAGCCGAGGTTGGGGAAAAGCTGTGATGGACGACTTCGGTCTACCGCGGGAAGCGACGGGAACCCTCCTGTAGCTGACTTCTGTTCGCGATGCTCTTTACAGATACAATGCGTCGCGGATGTTACGTTATCAGTTTTGGTAATCATTTGGAAG
>NC_051409.1:12614488-12614909 GCF_015228065.2 Penaeus monodon | reverse complement strand
CAAAGGGGTCGGTAGGGCCAGAGTGAGAGAGAAAGAGAGGCATAAAGCAAATACTTATATCTGTTTTACTTGATTTTACTTTTATTATTCAATATGTCGTGAATATCAGGAGCGCCATAAAAAGAACACAAAGCAAGCAACGACCTCGTAAAGGGGAAGCGAATGCGTCCCGAAGCATCAGGGAGAAGCCCCAAGCTCGGTGTCCAGCGAGGGATATCGGGCGGACGGCAAAGGTAGAGAGATGGCGCCGTCTTAGAAATCTCTGCGGGGCCTCGCGGAGATGCAGTATAGATACCAGGCCGGGCAGGAGACAATACATGATGGATGACGACACAAAGGATTCCCCTGGGCTCGTGGCGCGACCCTTCGCTGTCCCCAAGCTATTTCATCTTCGCGTTTCCTTTTCTTTTCTGTCGTCTCG
>NC_051409.1:12614252-12614382 GCF_015228065.2 Penaeus monodon | reverse complement strand
TTTCTTAGGACAGTGGAGTGACTGGTAGAGGATGAGGGGCATGGAGATGGAAGGAGGGATGAGGAGCAGATGTCGCTCAAAGGTAGATGACTATTGCAAAGCCATAACACGGAATTAGGCCGATTGTTTA
>NC_051409.1:12612542-12614051 GCF_015228065.2 Penaeus monodon | reverse complement strand
CCATTTTTTTTCTCCTTCTCAGCCTAGATTGAAGATAAAACACATTGTTGGTTTCTCTTCAGCGCCGTCGTCGTCCCAGAACACACAGATTGGACCTGTAAGAGGATGTATTTTAGGATCAGAAGTTGAAACTTACCGATTATCAGTTTCTAATGATGTGTCGGTTTTGAAATCATCCTATGGTGTTTGTTATTTCAAACGTATCGTTCCACTTTTTGGAAACGTAACGTAAAACAGATACAAGTTTTTTTTATGCCATTCGCTGTACTTGTCACGGAAAATGTTTTGCGGTAAATATCGGCTTGTCTTCCGAAGTTAGGGCTAAATCGACCTCCTTTTAAGGTGCCACGCGAGCATTCGACGACAGGGGACGTTCCCTCTGGATGTATTATATTTTATGCGTGGTCGCCGGAAGATATAGCACGTCCTCCATCTGATGCAGATGAGTTATTGCCGTATTATGAGGCATTATTCAAAAGAAAGAATTGGTCGCTTGAAATCGAAGTGGGACTCGAGATTATTTGGGGGTTTGATAGTTTTTCTGTCTCTGAAGGTAAACTACATAAGCTGGCAGATCACCGACACTGCTTACACGTCCTTTCGTTCGCTACCACATGTTGGGAAGTCGTTCCCAGGGCGACGGTGACGCCAGTCTCCGAACATTTACGATTTGAAATAGAACAACTTCGGAATTGCATTTAAGTCTGCTTCTCCCCGGGCGGGGACGGTGCAGGTGACAGCGGTGAAATATCGTAGCTTACAAATGTGCGGGAAAATTCTCTGCTTTGAGAATCCAGCCGTAGCGGAGGGTGAATGGATCCAGAACTCTCTCTGTAACGAAGGTACGAGTCTTTTGCGAGTTCATTCACCTGAGAAACCAAGACATACTCATTAACTAGGATAAAAGCTCCTCCGCAGATTGTGCACCTGGAATCAGATAGAAACTCCCGAAAGAAATGGACGCAAATGCTTGGAACAGGGGATGCTTATCGGGGAGGCGTGTCATTTATGCCCACTGAGACCTGCATGCCGGTTATATACTTGCTCACTATTACCTTCATAGGCATCTCTCTGGAAGCTATCAGGACTTCAGTAAAGCTGTTTAAGAGTTTACTTATCAAAGAGAGGTTCGAAGTAAATGTGCAAGTGAGATTTTAAACAAAAATGTTAGCCGACCGGAACTTCATAACACCATTGATATTTTTCTATGTGAAACCTGTTTATTTCTGCATACTGGCGAAGCATCGTGATCCTGGCCGGTGACCAGAGTGTCTTGCAAAGCGGCCTGTATTCCGGGGGGAAGGCGCACCAGGCTTTGCGACGCTTTGGGAGAATGCGCAGACCTCGTCGCGGCATGATGGACGACATGTGGGTTTCGAGTTGAGGGCCGCGTGCCGTACCACATAGATTGATGGCGTAGCGCAGTTGGAATGCCTAACCAGGTGGGTCACTGGCTGGCCGCGCGGCTAAAAACCGTAAAAGAAGCAGAGGGGCCACGCCAAATTGGTG
>NC_051409.1:12611569-12612349 GCF_015228065.2 Penaeus monodon | reverse complement strand
ATACGATTCATCTTACTCTGCGTCCTATTCTTTGAGCTGGCTTTTCCACGAAAGGAACAGTGGTTGTGCGTGGCGCCCTGGCACAACCCGAGTTATGAATTGAACATTCGGGTAGGGAGAGCAACAAACCAGTCCATTTGCAAGGTGCTCGTACTGGTGGTCGATTTTTAAGCTCAGACACGATTGCGTCATGTACACACTAAGATACCCACCTCTACATATCCAAACACGTATTTATGTGGTTTGTGTTGGTCAAGAATTCCCTCATGATAAAAGTCTGTGTCGTGCATAAAACGTCTCGCGAGTGAAACAAGGAGTTTTTGCGGCGGATTATGCCACACTGGGCGTGACAGCTCATGGCAGCCCGACTTAGAGCAATTGCAGTTTGGCTTCGAAATGTGTCGTTGTTTATCTGCAGCAATTGGCGTGAATTATTACATGTGATTATAGTGTTCGCCAAAAGGGAGGGGTCGCACCTGAATTATTCGGTTGGTAATAAACTCGTCGCGTTGTATTTCCTCTGCGGGCGCTGAGTGGCGCTGTAAAATTTGTTGGTAAGCATCCACTTTGCGCAAGAGTTCAAGTGGCGCGCACTCGCCTGTGTGATTGTGTTGTTTCCGCTTTTTTGTTGTTGTTGAGAGAACTGGCGAGTAGGTTGTTAGAATAATGAACTCATTATAAAACGTCGAACACGGCGACGATTATGAGGTCCCAGTTAATGGGAGAAGGGGAGAGACCATTATCGATAACTCTACTCTGCTTTCCAGCTCCCCTCTCCCA
>NC_051409.1:12610618-12611396 GCF_015228065.2 Penaeus monodon | reverse complement strand
ATTTTTATTCTTCCATTGCTTACTCTCCCTCCCATCCCCCTTCTTCCCCTTCCTCCCCTCAGAGACAGCGTAGCGGCCCGAGGGTAAACGTTCGGGGTAAAGTTAGGCAGGTTAATTGTGTGAGGCGGAGGCGCAGAAGAATAAGCCGTTGTTGTAATCACGGAAGGGGAGCGCGGCCAAGGGTGCTGATGAGGGGGGGAGGTAATAAATGAATTAAGGGTGAGTTTTACTGGAAGAGGGGGCCGGGAGGGCGTAAGGGGGCGTAAACGATGATGAATGCCACTCTGCATGGGAGGTAAGGGGGACTCAGACGCTTGTTTGGTGATTTACAGAATAGAATATTTTGCGTGTTGTGATCCGGCGGTATTTCAGTCCCGGCGCACTTAGGCCTAAAAGCAGATCGCCGATTCCCAATAAGGGATCTCGTGGCTGCGACATAGATCGGTTTCAAACCTGTATAGTTGGAATATAAATGACCCATGAATGATTTATGAAGGAATTCGACTCGACTTGGCGAAGTGGAGGCCACAGCCATGTACAGACAGAAGTCGCCAATAGCTGGGTCCGTTATGTTCTAGAGCGCTAGGGAGAGGTGTAACCTTGAAGGCTTCAGACGCTTTGGCACATGGAAATGTTGAGCTTCGGATGGCTTGGAATTCACCGAAGCTTTCGTAGGCGTCAGCAAATTGGTGAGGTTGCTAAGCGATAGCCGATGCTTATTACGCAGTTAATGCGGCATAGGTTGGGTATTTTCTGTTGGTAGATTTGCAGTCTGTTT
>NC_051409.1:12609450-12610285 GCF_015228065.2 Penaeus monodon | reverse complement strand
CCCCGTGAGAGCATCAAGTAGATATACCGTTCCAACACAGCATCATACCATCATCACACCACTCTCGCCTCCCGCGCTACAAGCCCAATCACAGTTCTGTAAGGGCGAGCAGGGAAGGAGGGTGGTGTGAATGGCGTGGAGAGGGGGGAGAGCGAGGGAGTGCCCTGATGCCAGTCGTGGCATGATGGCTCCAAGAAATGGGGGAGGGAATAGGCCGAGAACGCTTGCCGCCTTTGATCTGTTTTTTAAGCATTTTGGTTAGTGTTTTTGTTCCGTGTTTTCTGAGAACCCCGAAAAATGCGGCCATCTCTTGAGTCGATGAGAGTGTGATCTAGTTATTTAAGAGGATCAATATTAATGTCTCTTAGGTAATCCCAGTGGTGTACGTAAGTAGTTTTGAAGATAAGGCCAGTCGAGTGTCCCCGAAAGTTTCGTGGTTGTTGAGAAAAGACTTTACACATTGTATAATTCATTTTTATTCATATAACTTTGAACTTTGCGTACATATTTTTCCCCTCCCTTTGCTCGTTCCTCGCTCACCCCAAGTTGAGCCTGGATCAAACTCTTGTCCTTTTTGTGGCCTAATTGATGAAGTTTTTGTGACGGAATTTATATCTTGCAGTAAATTCTCCTACTACGCATTTGGCATTTTTGCCTTTGTCTTTATGTCTCCTTCTCCTCCATTTGCTATGTTTTATAACGGCAATCACTAATACGTTCAAATATTTAGGGACTCCAGTTTTCAGCTTTTACCTTAAGCAGACGCTGCAGGTATTTTATCGGGTATTTCATCGCCAGACGAAAAACGCTAGTTTTCGTGCGTTTGTATAGTAGA
>NC_051409.1:12608814-12609416 GCF_015228065.2 Penaeus monodon | reverse complement strand
ACATATATCCATGTTTTATCTTGTTAGTATGCCTCGTTTTAAAGTGAGGATAATTTTTAAAGAATGGAAAAGGGTAAAGTTAGAATGAGGGGAAGAGAAAGAACACGAGGAGGTGGGGAGACAAAAGCGAAGATGGAAGGGGGAGAGAAAAGGGAAATACGCGGAGAAGGGTGAAAAGGACACGAGCCTTAGGGTGTGGAGAGGGGTTTTTCTTAGTGCTTGGCGTGAACCCATGCTCATATATCGTCAAGGAGGTGTCAGGATTCCATTTTAAACCTAGTTATAAAGTACTAGGCGCCTCTTAAGAGAGCGGCCGCCTTCCCCTTCGTCCACCCACTCCCCTCGGCTTGTCCTTTATCCTCTCGTCTCGTTCATCCTCCTTATGCCCGTTTCCCCTCCTTGGCTGCCTCTTCTGCTCCTTCTCACATGAAAAAACCTAAATATCTATTTGTGTATATATATGGATAATATTCGTCGTTCGGAGGCCCGTTATGAGAAGGCGGAGTGTGATGCTTGAGACCAAGGGAAGTGAATTGGAAAACGGAGAATGGCGGGCTTCCGGTGATTTTTGTGCTGACTTGTGATGTAAGTTTTTTTTATGA
>NC_051409.1:12608201-12608501 GCF_015228065.2 Penaeus monodon | reverse complement strand
GGGGGAGTCCGAGTGCCGCCACATGTGGGTAAGGAGACAGAGTCAAGAGGGCATGACACCCGGTGGCCATGGCGTTACACGTCTCTTCCTACTTTCCTTCCCGTCTTTCAGGTAGAAAGGAAAGAAAAGTCGGAGAAAAGATATGATAATAAGTATCACCCGAATACAGCAGGGAAGATGAAGTCATTAGCGGTGTGGATAAAATCATGAATATCCAAATAGCAGGTTGAGTGCAAGTTTGCATCGCTTCGCTTGTTGTTGCAGCGGCTGGGGCGGGGGGGAGGGGGAGGTTGCCAAGTA
>NC_051409.1:12607996-12608144 GCF_015228065.2 Penaeus monodon | reverse complement strand
CTCTTGACGAAGAGCAACGTTCAGAGCTGATGGAGAGATAATATGATGTGTGGAATCTGTGTTTGCGCAACCTTGAGATGTGGGCGAACAAGCTGGGTGTGGAGGTAGGTATGAGGGCGTGTATTGATGTTGTGAGTGTACACGTGAA
>NC_051409.1:12607503-12607651 GCF_015228065.2 Penaeus monodon | reverse complement strand
CAGTGCTGCCTGAGGAAGGACAAGCACCTCCCGCCTGACGCTGCTGTGCCGAGCGCTTCTGCCTCGCAAAGTCTGCTCTGCACTTCCATGATGGCCGAGGATCGTCGCTCGCTGCTCATCGAATTATCTCTCGGGGCGTAGCTGGACG
>NC_051409.1:12607279-12607446 GCF_015228065.2 Penaeus monodon | reverse complement strand
GATGTTGTCTCTCCGTTTTACATTTCGTTTCCAATTTAACTTTTTTTCATCCTTCTGCTCTCTCTCTCTCATCCTTTCTATTTATTTATTTCCCCAACCTTTCACTTCCTCTCTCCTGCCATGCGTTTCCTCTTCTTTTTTGGCCGGACCCACTCCTTTTCTGTTCT
>NC_051409.1:12606561-12607230 GCF_015228065.2 Penaeus monodon | reverse complement strand
TTTGTTCAACTCATTTCCTTCATTCTAAGGATATGTGTAGCTTGTCGTAGTGACGTAGGCGTGGGTGTCGCATTTTCTTTGGCTTCAATCGGATGCGAACGGCCTGGAAAGTGGCCATAAGAGCATGGCAGGAAATATCTACCAGAACATACTCTACTTGTTAGAAGTTCACGAAAAAGATTCTGTGGTGACATTGATTATGAATAGTTCTTCATGTCATGGCTGGGAATTCTATGTCCCTTTCTTTCATTCTCCGTCTCGTCCATCCCTTCTTCTCTCCTTTCCCTCATGCCGTAGCGCATTAGGCTCCCCTTCCCCTACATTACAGAGAGCCGTAATCCCCCCCCCCCCGTACATTAGCTCCTCCTGCCGCCGACTGAGTCTAATGTGTGAGAGAGAATGACAGGAAGTACCGTGAGGGAGGCACCTCGTCTTCTTCGCCGTCGCCGCCATTAGTCCCGCCTTCATCAACACGTCATTTCTGCCTCTTGTCACTACCGTCGTCATCAGCCGAGCAGAATGGTTTGTCGGGTTAATGTTTGGGATATCGCTCGCATTTACATATAAAATGAAACACAGCTACAGCGTGAGCAAAATGATAAAAGCTGACGTTTCGAATCCGCCATGCCTCCATCTCGGACGGAGCAGAAAGCGGAATGTAAACACGCG
>NC_051409.1:12605197-12606345 GCF_015228065.2 Penaeus monodon | reverse complement strand
TAAAGGGTGGCATTGCGTTGACTCCAATATGTTTCTTCCAAATCGCAGATCTTCGCGAGAATTTATAGCGGCTATCCTAGAAGTGATTGTAAAGTATGATTTATGAAGGGTGTCACTTTGCACCCCCTCCCCCTTTATATCTTTCACCCCCTCCCCTTGAAGATGGATGTGTTATTTTTGAAAAATGTGATGCTGTGATGCTGGTACTAATCTTTGACGGGGGAAATGTAACGGAGATGAGCCCGTGAGGCTGACAGATCGCCGTCGTCTCCGTCCAGCCCCACGAGGCGCGGAGGGACATCTTTCCTGTTATTATTCCCATTAATAATTACTGTTGGCGTGTCTATTCATTTTGTATCCATTATCACTACTGTGTACAGTAGAATCTTTATTTTTCCACCAGAAATCATTTATTTACTTATTCACTTACTGCATCCTCGTGAGGCCTTTCAGGTCGAGTTCATAGTTTCCTCATGCTTTCCTCGGCGAGATATTCCCAGAAGTGATCATAATCCATTCATGATGTCACGTCTGTGTAGTGGCGAGGCCGAGCACGTGCGGCCTTCGGGGTCGTGGCGCCAAGTCCCAAACTTAGAGCATTACGCCCGAGGGCTAGGAGCGCTGCGCGGGCCTGGCTGAGTGGAGGGCTGAGGAGCTTTTACGCTAAGGATGGCATGCATGAGAGTGGACAGGTCTTGCTTTATATGTCAAGATTGTCTGTTTCTGGTCATTGTCAATTCAAAAAGAGTCTTGCGACACACGCTGACGCTAACATCTCCCTATTTAAAACCAACGAACGCACACTAACTACCACATCAACCCTAGTGACGCACACTCAGCCCCGCGAAGCATACAGTAATCTTTTGCGAATATTGCTGCTGAGCACTGTCCATTATCTGACCATTATTGACGCAGACATCCATCCGCTTGAACGCCAGCGTCGGTCGCAGTCACCTTTAAGACGGTCGGTAGTGCGCGTAAGTGGCCACGAACAGCACACGCGGCAGCCATCACAACGTGGCTTTGACGGCGCTGTGCACGACACGCAGTCGACCATGGCCGGAGGCTCGTGTCGCTGCCGAGAACCGCTTAGGCTGTCGTAAAACAGGAGTGAAACTGTTCAGAGCCATTTCCCCCGTTACATTCGG
>NC_051409.1:12603613-12605096 GCF_015228065.2 Penaeus monodon | reverse complement strand
GTACTCCGTGCCAATCGTGATAGGCCTACATTGACTTGCAAACCATTTGCCAAGAGCAAGGTGAAGCCAAATGACAAATTAACCGTTGTTGATAAACTAATTGAATTAGGCTCACGGCATTTAGTTCTGCTTTTGTTTTACTTTTGACAGATAAACCATTTAATGTGTACCATTTATTATCTCACTATTTAATCTAGCAGTATCGATTTATCTATGACTTGTTATATTTGCTATTATTCTACAGCTTATGCCGTATATCAGTAGTGCTTAGAATCGATACTATCGCTGTATGCTATTAGATTGTTGATTTTTATCGTTTGCGCTGCAGTTAGTAGTATTGAAGTAATGAGCATATACCATATAACAATATCACCATCGTTGTCCTACGGTACTGTTTCTAATAATCGCTACCCAAAAATGAATAGCGGAAGTAATTCGATATAAGTAAGTCCGTCTTGGTGCGCTTGATTTCCTCAGAGGAATCTTCGGACCGGAGCATCATCTGGTGGCGAGAGGGAGAAGAGGGGAGTGAGGGAGGCGGGTAGAGGGGAGAGCGGCCGAGGGTCAGGAGAAGTGAAGGGGAGGGGGGATGGGAGGGATGGGAGCCATATTGCCTCAACATCAAATTAATGAGTTTACACACGGTTCTGCTCAACTTCCGACTCGCTCGCCTTGATCCCGGCCTCCTTCCCTCATCTCCCCTTCCTCATTCTTTCACCCCCTCATTTCCCCATACCTTTACTCTCCCTAACGCCCTCTTCCCCCTTTCCATTACTTACTGTCTCCTTTCCTCTCCCTATTGCTTCCTTTTACCTTTCCCTTGCTTTCTCAACCTCCTTTCTCCACACACACTTAAGCTGTCTACATTCTCCTTTCCCTCTTACCTTTACGCTACCTGCTGCTTCCTTCCCCTATACTTACGTTTCCCCTACTACCGCCTTTCACCCTACGTTTACCTTATGCTTCCTTTTCCCCTTACTTTTACTCTCCTTGCGGCCTACTTTCCCCATACCATTGCTCTCCCCTTAGCATTGATTCCTACCTCATCCTGCGATTCTTTCGCCCCTCCCCCCCACACCCCCTCGTCCTTCCAACTGCCGTTCTCTTTCGGGCTTCTCTATCACCGCCCGCCCTCATTTGTCATGGATCAGCGGCCCGATGATTGTGTCATATTGTTCCCTCTCTTTTATCAGCTGTTCCCATCATCAGCGATTGTTTGCTTTTACCCCCCCCCTCTCCTTCCCCACCTCCTCTTGTTGCCACCCCCTCGTCCCCCAGTTTCACCTAGGTTTGCCGTCCCACTCCTCCCCTCCCCCTGCCCCTCATGTCAGGTCACTATTGATTCTTTTGATTCTCCAAGGGGACAGTTCGGCAACCCGCATTACGTTGGTTATTAGTCTTTGTAATATATCTTTGTCTTTGTGTTCACCAGAATCGATGCTGAGACTCCTTTACAACATCAGATTATTAAAAAATGAGATTA
>NC_051409.1:12602881-12603249 GCF_015228065.2 Penaeus monodon | reverse complement strand
CATCGCGAGCGTTTATGCGCGATCTCTTGTTTTGCGACCGGCGAGGATGTCATTCGAGGACGCGATCGGAAAAATCTGAGGCCCTTTTGTCCTTCCGCTACATATTTCATGGCGCCCCCACCTAGCCCATCTTGTCGCGGTCGCTCCGCCCTTATTCCTTGCTGTTCTTAATACTCTGCTGTAGAATACATATTTTTACATCTATATTTCCGCATCCTTTTCTCTACCTTTTTTTATTTGGTTAGCCTTTTTTATCATAAAACTGTTGTTTGGAATGACTTCTTAGACCTCTATTAGTATGCCACGTTTTACTTTCTTTATTTTTTATTTTAATGCATTTTGCGTTTAATCGCCTCCCTCCCCCATTT
>NC_051409.1:12602629-12602850 GCF_015228065.2 Penaeus monodon | reverse complement strand
CCTCCAACCTCTCCTCTACCATTCTGACCGCTTACGTCGTTGTATTCCTCCTAAGCCTTTTTCTCCCTCACCATCCCCTTATGGTTCCCTCATCTATGATTTTCACCCTCCATTTATTTTATGATACATTAAGAGTATCGCAATCATTCCCTTGTTTAACCAATTTAGCGTGACTGAGATGCGGGCTCGGCGGCTAACACTCGATGCTCCCTTTTGCCCCA
>NC_051409.1:12602219-12602450 GCF_015228065.2 Penaeus monodon | reverse complement strand
GAAATGTAGGCTTTAAGATGGATCACGACTGTGAAATCAAATTTCAAGAATACTTTTGCACGTTACGCATGCTTTGTTGTTCGTGAACTCGACAATTTGTGAACAAGTTCCTGAACAGCTACTCACCTTTTCTTATATGACCAATCTTCTGCACAAGAGAGCCTTTTGTTGGATTAGTTTTACTGTTGAAAAGAAATCATATTTCTCTACTCACAGGCGTTGTCGTATTTA
>NC_051409.1:12600101-12602166 GCF_015228065.2 Penaeus monodon | reverse complement strand
TTGAATTTATTTCTTTGGGCATGCTATGTTTTGGTGACAGCGTATGACGTGAGTGATGCCGCCGAATTAGATTTAACTACTTTTTATACCTACGTTGTGCCTTGCATTGCACGCACTACTGAATCATGCACGGCGTGTTGTTTTTATCGCCCTCGTGATTTGAAGGACTGGCAAATCTCACTGAATCGGCGAGGCGTGCTTTCAGGTGGATCGCGCGGGGTTTAAGGGTTTGCACCGTGGAAGAAGCAGTTATTAATGACGGATGCGTATCCTCGATTCAGCTAAGATGTTTATTGCGGAAGGGCTAATGAAGAGTTGGATGTTTTCGATCAAATTGGTTGCAAAGGACCTGCAAGAATGCTGCTGAAACGTGAATCGCTCTGGGTCTGAATGTGACGGAGGCGCTGTGTGTCGGGCAAGCGGCCTGGTTATCCGATATGTGGAGTTGCCAGCCAACAATGGGACAGGAGTTCCGACACTGCTGCCGCAAGTTTCCCTATTAAGGTAGCCCCTTACTGATGCTTCTGCTCGGGTTGTTGCTAGTCTGAGGCTAGTAGGCCCGGGGGAGGGCGGTCAGGGAAAGACCCGGGGGGGGCGGTCAGGGAAAGACTCGTAATTCTCATTTGTAAGTCTTGCTTTCTAGATATACATACATGCCTATATGCTTGATAAAACGCACAAATGAATTATTCCATATATACTTTTTAATGTGTATGTGTCTCTGTGTAGGTATGCATGATGCAAGTATATACTTGTCCAGTGAGCATCAAGTGCATTTTACGCTCACATGTTTGAGATCATTAGTGCAGGCGCCGACCACCAGGAAAGGTTCTGGAGCGAGTGCATCTCCCACGCGTCCATTTGCTTAGACAGTTAGTGTCGCAGACGTGAGTGTTGGTGAATCACAAGGTGCGAGCTGGTCTTGGGGATCTCTGCCGCTTGCCAGGGATGGCACCGCAACCAGAGGGCGGCGCATGCAAATGTTGCATCTATTTCCATATAGTTCCAGGATATCGTATCATATTCCCTTAGGCTTGTAGTAGAGTTGTAGTTGTGATTTCCACAGCACATGTTCGATTTGTTTGCTTATCCCTCCTTGCAGATTCATTAGGGCTGGTGCATCCGTTACTGCAACTTTTTCTCAGTTGTCTCATTGCATTGCCAAGTTTAGCTAATGTTAATCCCGGACGCAGCTGCTGAAATCAAAACAGAATATTTAATTACTCCCAGACCGCCATAATGCAGGTCCCGGCGAAGAGGTAGTGAAGGTTCCGTGTCACATTAGGCCAGGCCCTAATGCCTAGGAATTTGAAATGTCTTTGCATATACGACAGTCTGATGAATCCTCTAAGGGAAGGGGGCTTTTGCCTTTAGCCGCAGTAGACCCTACCCTTGGCCCACTCCCCTGCTGTGAGACGATACAGGAAAGATAACAAGGAGAGAGGAAATAAGAGTAAGGTAAACAATGAGAGAGGCAGAACACAGCTTGCGACAAAGTTATGGAAGCAAGCAGTGAACCAGGGTAGACTTCCTTTCCTTCTTGAAGTAAAAACGAAGGCACGGCCGAGGAAGTTAAGCTAGGTTAGCATGTCGGGAATTATTCGCATTTTTCTCCTTCATACACGCTCTGAGACGACTTGAGTAGTTCATTTCGTGTTTGTCAAAATTAAGTTGTGGAAGAAGTGCTATTAACCTGATTAAATGAAAGTGGGGACGTGAAAGGAAATAAGTTTTTATTTATAATTAGCTATTCTTCCCGACATGCAAGGCTAAATCATGTTAATACCAGGACTGGTGTCGCCGGGCAATCTGCTTTTCAAGTGGAGAACATGCGAATTGGTAGTTCATTGTATCGATTGCACTTCTTTTGGTGCGAGTCGTGTGTTCTCAGGAAGAGAATAATTGTATGCGCGGATATAGCGCTGTCAATGTTTCCTTTTTTAGGCTGATAAAAAAAAAAAATGCTTAATGTAATGGAAAATGCGAGAATAGAACATTTGGATATATTCTTGGTGCAGTATAAAATTGCATAATCCATTCGCCTTGCACGAATAAGATTTTACGA
>NC_051409.1:12599266-12599500 GCF_015228065.2 Penaeus monodon | reverse complement strand
TCATATTGCGCGCCAGTAGCAAGAAAAAGAAAAACCGTAAGAATAAAGACAAGACACTCCATTGTCGTGTCCGTTTTTTTCGAGAATGTTCGGCGAGATTGCGTTATACACAACCTGGACATTGCGATCTCAGCGTTCCCGGTACATTTCCATGCAAGGCTGTCCCGGAAATCTCTCTTGCATCTCGGTCTTGTCTCGCTCCAACGGTGTAGGAGGAGGAACCCCTTACAAGAG
>NC_051409.1:12598889-12599062 GCF_015228065.2 Penaeus monodon | reverse complement strand
GTTCGGAGACTCCTGAAAATGGTATCGTCTTCGGTTGGGAATTGGCTGGTCTGTCACGCGGTCGGAGTTGAAAACTTTGTTCATTCATCTGGTGGTGATCCCTCTCCCTCCCGGGGGTGGAGGGGACACGGGGAGAGGGAAACCAAGGATCTGACCGGGCTTTGTCCACGATG
>NC_051409.1:12597816-12598612 GCF_015228065.2 Penaeus monodon | reverse complement strand
TTAGACCCCATGCCTTAAATTTAGTAAGTTTAATTATCCCATGTGTCAATGAGTAAAGAGATATTTGTGGCACATCTTTATTTTGAACGCTATGCCCCTATGCGACTGTCGTCATGCTTGCAGTAATTAAATACAGAGGTTAATACACCTTGAAGTGGAGTCTAAACAGGTAATTAAGTGCATCCTGGGTGCTGCTAACATGATATGGCATTTCCTTTTTAAAACTGTCTGCTTTTTTGGAGCTGTTCATTAAGATAACAGATATCATCAGATGTCAGTGTAGAGTCATGAAAGCACTATTTATAGCCTTCGTCTCCTCCTCCTCCTTCTCCCTTTCTTCCCCTCTCTCCTTTATTTCCTCTTGCCTCTCCTCCCCCTCTTTCTTTTCCTACTTTTCCTCCCTCCCCCTGCCTCCTCCCCATTCCCCTCCCTATTCCCCCACCCCGCTCCCCAAAGTATGTTCATCAGGGTTCCGCCGAAATGACTCGGATATTACCATCCGCATTGGGGATAATCCGATCGGCGGGGCTGGCACGAGCGACGTGATTGGTATGGTCGGTTTTGGGGCCGCGTGGCTGCGACGTGTCGAGCCGCGTCCGGGAATGCGAGATTAATCGTGAGAGTTGCCGCCGCCTGTGCGTACCGAGAGCGTCTCGGCCACTGATTGCTGTTATCGGCGGCGGCGTTGACGTAATCAGTTCCCGAGAAGATCGGTGCTCTCCGCCGAGCGAGGTCCCGGCATGGTGGATGTTATCTGGGGTTATCTTGTTATCACCAGCCTTGTTTTGTTTTACGG
>NC_051409.1:12596365-12597487 GCF_015228065.2 Penaeus monodon | reverse complement strand
TACACCAGCGTGTGTACCTGTGGTTGTGTATGGATGTCACACTGCGCTTATTAATGAAGTGAAAAGGGCAGTCTTTTTCTCACTGCCTTATTCGGAAAGTTTCTGGACTGGAAAGTCTGCGTCTGGCCTTTGTCCCCTGCAAGAAATTCAAATAACACCTGTCACCGAGAAGCTTCGGGGCTTCGCGTCGCGTGACTTCAGGCCCGCGGTCGTTGTTGCGGCTTTCGGCTTGCTTGTCCGACTTTCCGGCTTTCGGGATCCAACTTTGGGCCGCCAGATGGAGGGGGGGGGGGGTCGGCTCAAGGTGACCGGAAAATATGGCCTTGCAGAGTCCTGTGTTTTATTTTTGTTGCCTTGTGTGTTTGTAATTTTGTTGGTTTGTTCTTTTTTCATTTGGTTGGATGGGGTAATTTTGCGGTTCTTTCTGTTGGGTATGATGATATTTTCCGATCGTTTCCATTAATCGTATTGCCATACACTGTACATCGACATCGTTATGAACCTGTTTTTAACATTTGGGAGTGTGCTTTTAGCTGTAATTAACTTAATGTGTTCCTGTTTTGAAAAGTATTATTACATAACCTTTTTTCCTCTTTATGTTATTTATATTATAATACTACTGATGTTATTACTCATATGTCATTGTACTCACGGACATTTGTTTACTGTTATTAAAAACGTACTTGTTTATAAATTATCAATCCTCATTATATTGAACATGAAGACGCATTTTTCCCCTTTCTTTTTGTTCACCTCATGCAGAACCTCGGGAAGGCACTTGACGCAGGTACTCTCTGTCGCTACTTTGCTTCCCTTCCTTCAGTCTCTCATTGTTAGTCTGGGCGAGCGGAGGCTTTTTTTGGCGGGAGAATACGAGAGTGGGACGAGGTGGAGCAAGTTTCCTTAAAGGGGTGACAAGACGAGCATGAGAGACGCTATAGTCACAGGCTCGCGGTAAGTCGTCCACGCACATGAGGAAGAGGGAGGGGCGGAGGAAGAGGGTGATGAGAGAGGGGAGGGTTAGAGAAAAGAGGAGGGAAAGCCAGGGAGGCAAGAGAGAAAAGGAGAGCAAGAGGTAACCTGCTTTGGACTCGGCATTTGGCCTGAGCACGGAGGGACTCT
>NC_051409.1:12595882-12596228 GCF_015228065.2 Penaeus monodon | reverse complement strand
GTACCGAACCAGTCCCAATATGGCGGGAATGCTGTCTCTGGATCGGCTTTTATAGTGAACTGGTGGCCGGCGAGGAAGAGGTCAGCTGCTGAGGCGAATCCATAGTGTGAGTTTACGTCGATGTGACAAGTTCGCGAAAGTGCGTCCGTCGTGTACTCGTGCGCGCCTTTACTCCGAGGGACGTATCCACGGGGACACGAACGAGTTTAATGAATGTTTGCCTCTGTAATCGCCAGCGTCACTCTGTCAACACTCGTAGTAACAAACGTGCATCAGCAAGAGTTGTTGCGCGGGAATGGGGGAGGGGGTAGATTGGTAGGGGAAGGACATACATGTGGAATTTCGC
>NC_051409.1:12595411-12595838 GCF_015228065.2 Penaeus monodon | reverse complement strand
AATAAGTACCCTGCATTTATGAATAGTTTATAAAGTGCGCATGTACCTGAAAAGTTGTAATGCACACACGGCGGATCCTGTGTCAGCTTCTGTTTCTTTTTGCAACAAAGTTACAGAGCCACGAGGCCATCAGATCGGTTTACCCGAACCGCTTGAGGAAGTCGCCTCATTTACTGGTGGAGTCTTTTGATGCTTCTGTTTGAACTCGTAGTAAATACAGAAAGAAAGTCATTGAATAACTTCTCAACGAGTCTCTTTCCTTCCTTGCAAGTCTTCTCACTCGCCGCTCCTCTCCGCAGTTTTTCTTCTTGACTTCTGCATCCGCTTGCACTGCCTGCTTGTCGACTCGGAGAAACGCAGGCATGGTAAATTGACTTAATGATAACTCAGAAGAGAAAAGTTTGCAGTCGTGTTCTTACGTTCTTAT
>NC_051409.1:12594046-12595300 GCF_015228065.2 Penaeus monodon | reverse complement strand
TTTCTTTTCAGCACTCCCCTCACCACGCTTCTCCCTCGATCAATGAAGGATAAAATATGCACTGAAATACTTAAAGCTGACAGCATCACCTTGTTTATATAACGTTAATCTCTCCGCACCTGTCAAGCTCTGGGTGTTGGCAGGAGATGCTTGCTAATGTGATTGATGTGCATGTTAATGAACATTCCTGACTTGGAAGGTCGGCCTAAATGTCCCCTTTTGACTGGGGGGGGGGAGTGGACTGAATATTATGGAAGCAGTAGTGATCAGCCAGCGGTGTGGTGCGTGGAAGCGGAGAGAGAAATGGTTGGGAGTACTGATGCAGTTCTGTGACTAGCATGTCTGTGACAGGATAGCATCACAAAGCCTTCAGTTGTAGTAATGGCTAGGCTTTAAAGGTGAAAGAGTGAGCGGCTTTTAGGGCTGCGTTCGTAGCATTTGATGATTGTCACCAGCCGTGTGGGAACTGTAAAGACAACATACTATGATAGTTAGGATGTCCAGGACGGTAGGATGCCTTTCGCTTCCAGGGGAAACTAGTGAAAGTGTACTGATATGGGGCGGAAATCCCACGCCACGCCGTACAGACACGCTACCTGTTGCTTGAGTGTGGAACTGCCTGCTGGACTGAGCTTTCAGAGCATCTTGAACTGATAGTTCAATCGATTGGTAGTGGCATGGACGTTTAGATGAAAATGCCACCCCGAAAAAAGCAAATGAAAATAAAAGCATTTAGAAAAATCTTTCACGGACATTACTGAACTGGTATTCCACAGAACGTCTTTTCTTGTCGCTTCTGTGTAGTGTTCTGTGCGGCATCTGCATTTCGCTCGTAGGGAGAGATTTAGGGATTATTGTTATATCTATTTGTCTGAAGTTGTCTGTAAAGAAAACAGTTCAGAATAGTCGAGACAGTGCGCCGGGTATATTTATTTTGCTTTATTTGATTTTGTGAAATCAGCTGCAACCAGTAATTATAAGTTGTTTTTTTTAATATCACAGGTGATATTGACGGAATCTTTAGATGAAGTTGCAATAATGGATGTTTATATATGTCATGTAGGCTTTACGTTTACACATCTGTCGATGGCATGTGGAAAAAGTGGTCGAAAAGGGATGATGAGGCGACGACGGCCATGTTATCGTTACCCGCTGGATAAACTGATGTCGCCTCCCGGCACTCCGATATTACGCACCCTCTCCATTAATCGGTTTTTCACCTTCCTTCTTGCATGCTTATCACCCCGTTTACTC
>NC_051409.1:12593291-12593692 GCF_015228065.2 Penaeus monodon | reverse complement strand
TGGAAAGCTGAGTGGAAAGAAAGAGAGAACGAGTCCTTGACAAAAACTCTGCGTGACTCAAGGCTGCTGTAGACCCCAAGAGGTTAGTTACACACAGCAGAACGTCTGGCATCCTTCGCACACTAATTAATGATGATGTCTGAATGTCTTTGGTATCAAATCATCCCCTTGTTACTTGGAAGGAGTCTTTCTTTTTCTCCTTCCTTTCGCAAAGGTGTTATTTGTATGTTAAGGTCAAAGCGTTTTTATGTGTTATGAAATGATGTATGACTTTTATCGTCTAAATGTACTTGTTCAGGCATTGTACATACGTGTATTTGGTATACAGGTAATAGGCTCCTCGTACATTTGGTGACTTTGATCTATTATGGATGTCTTAACAATTTGTAATTGTTTTTTTA
>NC_051409.1:12593110-12593266 GCF_015228065.2 Penaeus monodon | reverse complement strand
TCTGGGTTGAGTGTGTTGAGTCCGCGTTTCTTCCTTCACACTTTGTGAGCCTGAAGTCGTGATCCATCTCGTTCCCGCGTTAAGTTCAGGAAAGTTAAGTGGTCATTCTATTCACCCGAGGTTTTCGAGCTCGCCCTGGCTTGGGGTATTCTTCAA
>NC_051409.1:12591121-12592933 GCF_015228065.2 Penaeus monodon | reverse complement strand
ACAACCTTGGCTATTGTATCTCGAAGCGAAAGGAAGGCCACGGTACACAAGACTGCAGTTCATCATCAAAACGCAAGTGATGATGATGATCTCTCATCAAAAGAGATATTATACCAATTATAATGTTGTTGTACGTCTCAAGGCCTGGTAAATCCCAGTCACCCCTGACCTTCTCGTACCGGCACCGAGGTGTTGGCACTGCCGAGGTGGGGACGACTATGGTGGTGGAACTGTCGTGGTTGTGGCGACAGCGGGCTCGTTGTAGTTCTTCTGAGATAGCAATATAATTAGATCATTTCGACATGTTGCAGTGAGTTGGAGCCAGGGAGAAGTCCCAGGAGTTCTGGTAGAACCGAAACTTGATCAATGTTATCATAATCTCCAGACAAGGAGGAATCTCTCTGTGAGCCTTTGTTACCGTTCATAATGCTTAGGTGAACAGTTATTCAAATCGATCAGACTCAAAGCTCGCGACTTTTTGGTTCGTAGAACAATGCACTATAAATGACATGTATATGCATAATCATTCACATAAACGTAAATTGAGTCCAGCACTGACACATGATACATGGGTACAGACACAGTTATATTTCACAGTGCAGGAGTCACTAAAGTTGCAGTAGCGAGACAGTGTGGAGTTTATTAAATATGTCCGGGACCAGTTTGTTAACACTAGGCATCCCGCTACAAGTTATAATGGTTTTATTCCTTCTAAGGAAACTTAGCTTCCTGCGTTCGCCTTAATTTTGTTCTCGTGAGATGCATTCTTTGGGTGCATGTGCATGTATTTGGGGGGAGAAAATGCCTATGCGTAATAGCTTTGCCTTATGTATTTATTATGACGTATATTATTAATGTCATGTTCTTGGTTATCGCCATTTAGTTAATAGTTCTACGGTTTTAGAAATTTCATCAGAAATAGCTTTTTGTGGTCTACCACGGTTCATCGCTGGTTAAAGAGGCGCGCCGCTGAGAGGCGTATGCGGCCGTAAAGAAGCGTTATGGGCCGAGAAGAATCGCTCGTCGGACGCGCCCGCAGAATTACAGCTCATAAATCAGCGCCAGAAAGCAAGCGTAAAATGCGCATCGATTTTGGTCCCCGAGCAGTCATATGCGCTCTCAATCTGGCTGCGCTGGCTGTGAGGGTCAGAGTTAGGGGCGGAGGGGAGGAGAGGGAGGTTGCGTGAAGATGGACATTATGAAGGCAAAATGGTACTTGGGAGGTGGTTGCGTCCAGGGAAAGTGTTATTGTGAGAGGGAACTGGTTAGTGGCCTGCTGTGGCCTTCAGGACAAAGCGGGGGCGGCGAGGCGGCGGAGGAAGACCGTGTCTTGTTTCCTGTTTTAGTCTAGATTTTTGTTGTCATTTTTGTTTATTTGTATATTGGTCTCCCTCCCGCATTTAAGTGTTCTTTTTAGGTTTATTTACATCTGTATTATCTGAGACATGTAAAAGATCATTATAGGACACTGTCTTATGAAAATCGTGTCCTTCAGGACATACACATTCATGGTTGTGATGTGTACTTTATTTGAATGGCCCACGTGTTTCAGCTGATGACATTTGGCGTGTTCTGTTCCGAACTAACAGAAGATCCCTTTTTATCAGAATTTGACATGTCTCCATCAGCAGCTGACGTATTTCAATATGTCTATTTACTGTTGCCACCTGCTGGACTTGTTTGGTTGAACACAATATTTCCGATCCCTCACATCCCCACTGCTGTTCTCTTCCCTCGGATCATCACATTTCACCCCCCCCCCTCGCCCTTCCCAACCGCTGTCTAGGCTCGCCGATATTCCTTCTCTCCCCA
>NC_051409.1:12590062-12590266 GCF_015228065.2 Penaeus monodon | reverse complement strand
ACACACCGTGCTGCCATCTGTATCGCAATCTACCGGTGTTTGACTCTGCGAACTAGAGTTTGACAGAGTTTGATCAGTCTCATTGCAGTCTGTCACATCCCCCCCCTCTCCCTTGTCTCTCTCTTTCACTCAGCCTTTCCTCTTCTTTTAGCTTTTATGCTGATTCTCTCATAATCCTTCTCCTCCCCCTCACTTTTCGTAAGG
>NC_051409.1:12589867-12590036 GCF_015228065.2 Penaeus monodon | reverse complement strand
CCTTCTTTATTTCCTTTTTTTTTCTTTACTTTTCCTCTTTGCTCTTATTTCCTATTTTCTCGGAGTAATTAATCAGAGAGGGAGCTTGTGCCACCATCAGATAGATGAAGATAATAATCTTAAAGTACAGAGTCAGTCACGTCTTTCCTGAGGTTATCACTGTGTGGCT
>NC_051409.1:12589261-12589830 GCF_015228065.2 Penaeus monodon | reverse complement strand
GCGACATGGCTGTGGAGTTGATACAGCATAAAGAATGGTGTGTCGGGTTGGGTAAGGGAGATGGCGTGAATATGTGCTGCGTCGCCCCCCCCCTCTCCTTTCTCCCTCCTCCTTCCCCCACCCTCATGCTATATGTTTGTGGAAAGTTTTGTCGCATGGACCACAAGTTTTGTTTGCTCGTGAGCAGTTCGTTCTTTTATTTCTCTCTCTCTTTTTTACCACTTTCGTCGTAGGCTTGGGTGTTTGTAGGTACGTTTTCTTTCCATTCTTTTCCGTGCGTATACGAAATGCCTCACCCCCGCCATCTCTTAACTCCCTGTTGGCTTGCTGAAGTTCTATTAATTAAACGTGAATTATTTATGGGTCCGGCTCCGCTTGTCCCTGGACGTGACATGCAGGTATAACTTGTCTCCGCCTGGGGGACACGGACTGAGCATGAGGACAACTTTCATCCTTATTAGCCCCTGTCCGGAAGTAACTCTTACAACTTATCGCAATTAGTTCTTCCTCGATTGGCACTCGGGATCTGAGTCACGTGGGCATATTTCGGTCGTGGTCGCTGGTATGGT
>NC_051409.1:12588743-12589213 GCF_015228065.2 Penaeus monodon | reverse complement strand
CGCCCCAAGTGGCGGCTGATAACTGAAGGGTCTGTCTCAGCCTCTGTGGTTGCTATTTTTGTCCCAGTGTTTGAAGGAAATATGGAGAGACTGAGACGCTATTTTCTCTGTTAGGAGCTTTTTGCAAGTTGTGCAGGTGGACTCGGCCCAGGGAAGAAGCAGGACGAGTTACCAGTAAATTGTGCTATCAGTAGCACTCTGCGCCGGCGATAGAACGTCAGTGTTGCCAGTGGCGGCACTCTCTCTCCCGAGGAAACCGGGAGGTCAGTGGGAGATGATGGTCGGGGCATCATTAAGCTCTTGGAATGTGGACCAAGATAAAGTTGCCCCAAACACGGACCTTTCTTATTGAAATCCACTAAGGGCACCATCATTAAGGGATCGGAAATCAATAAGCGGGCCGAGGAAGCGAGGGTATTTGGCAGGGCGGAGCCACAAGTAATGCATCAGGGATAACAGCCGCTTCTCAG
>NC_051409.1:12588375-12588677 GCF_015228065.2 Penaeus monodon | reverse complement strand
CTGTGCAGCAGGCAAGGTTGTTCCTATCTTCGCGCGTTACATGACTCATTGATAAAAGTGGCTGCAGTTGAACACACTGAATTCAGTTAAAAGGAAATTGCAAAAAGATTTGGGTCACACGAGAGCCATCAACTGTACCTGATGAAAGATACGGTTTGAGCTGAAGGTAACACTTTCGTTGTTTAATCTATGTTTTTCTGACAAGAAGTTTTTATTATATCTATCGCGCTTTTGCTTTCATTTTATATCGCAGCACACCAAACACGCACACGCAAGGACACATACGTACATCGCCTGTATAG
>NC_051409.1:12587737-12587953 GCF_015228065.2 Penaeus monodon | reverse complement strand
TATATAACACACATGCATCCTCGCGCTCATATTCGCGCTTTAATATCGCTAAAGGAAGTTGGAAAAAATCTATAGGCATTTTCTATTTACACCAGTTCGGACACTGCGTTGTTGTTTATAGAAATGTTTATATTATTGTTCATACTCTTTGCCGGTCTTTTTACTGGCATGTTTATGTAAGTGTATATAGGATGAATATAGTAAGCCAGTATAGTT
>NC_051409.1:12586624-12587643 GCF_015228065.2 Penaeus monodon | reverse complement strand
GACCTTCCTCGCCGCCATACCCGTGCACGCCGTCGCCGTCCCCACCGGCGAATCCCACTCGGGAGTTCTTTCGCCTCTTTCGCCGAGTGAAACAAAAAGAGAGCCAGAGGTCGCGGCACTCGCTACTACCCCCTTTGTGTACTTGGCTGTTTCTTCCTCGCCTGCGTTGTGCTTGCGAGTCGGCAGGCGCTAGCTGTGTCCTCGCCGAATGGTGGTTGTGTGAGAATGATCGGCGACGGGCGTTTGGTGCTTCGGTGAAATGCGTAATGCACGGCCGAACGATCGTGTTTTGTTTGTACAGTTGCTTTCTGTTTCGTTCTTCTCGCTTTAGGGAGTATTCGACTCGGCTCTGAAATGCTAATGTTTTATTTGCCGTTTTCTTTTTTGACCTCTCTCTCTCTATCTCCCCTTTTTTTGGGGTAAGTGGATCACGGGAGATATGATACGTGAGGCGGCAGTTGGCAGGAACGACGTGGGTGTATTAAAGAAGAAATAACACTCGAGAGCGTTCACCTGCCCGCTCACTACACGCTCTCCTTGTTGGGTCGCTCTTTTATTAGAGCCATATGTTCCTCCGCTGCTTGGAGGCCCGAGAGGGATTTAATAGATTTGGAGCGGCGTGTTGATCGCCAGGGAGCAAGGCGCCGCAGGACTCCCGGCCGGCCAGGAGATCCTCCCGGGGGACCTTCGGACAGACCCGAAATCCTGTAATCTAGGTCCCGCAGCCTTGGCCCCAGGAGAGGGGAGAGGGCAGCGGGGTCAACGTGGCCGTTATTTATGATGGCCACCAACCCGGCATCCGACTTGCCACAGATTACCTCGCGCACCACCAGCGCTCGTGGCATTCCAGGCCCGCTCAGCCCTTCGTGGTTTTAGTCTCAGTGTCACGAATTTTTCTGGCTCTGCTCCGCCCTCCATGGCCCTGCTGTTAGAGGCTAAAGCGCAGGTCACCTTCTCCCTTGTCACATCGTCGTCTCACACGATCTATCTCTAGAGAGCTTTGGGTTGCAGCATATGCG
>NC_051409.1:12584422-12586485 GCF_015228065.2 Penaeus monodon | reverse complement strand
CCGCGCGCGCGTTGTCTCCAGTATATAAAATAGAATTTATAAACATATGAGTGTTATGTCAAATAAATCCTCTGTTATTTATCATTTCACTTATTTCTCTGTAGCTGAGAAAAGAAAAAGTACCGACGCTCGGCTCGCGAGCACATACAGCTGGCGCAGACGGGGCCTCGGGTGTACATAGGGTGTAACAGTATCTGGGCCGCCGCAATAAGGGGCGGCGCGCGGGGGTGGAGGAGGGGGAGAGGTGTTACCCAAGTAATGGTGTCCGGTAATGGACACCGGGACAAGAGAAAGGTCGCGAGAAGGTGTTAAGAGAACGACCTAACAAATTGAAATACACGAGCTGGTCGTGAGGTTGACTGAGTGCGTCCCGGCCTTGGGAGGTGTTGGCGTGAGAGCGAGCTTACACATAATAAATTGGAGTGTTGCTTATTTTGCGCTGTGAAAAATAAGGGAACGGAGAAGGTTTTCATACGCTCAGTTGTACATATACTCTATAGGCATTTCTCGTCCAACTATGCTGTTATTAAGCTGTGTGGGGCATTTATCATAGTGTTTGTGATGACTCATATGATCTTAAATAGCTCATCACTGTGGATTTACCAATAAATCTTTTTAAATTGTTTTTGTTGTCTATTGGCTTTTAATATAATCAGAATGTCAACGAAAACAAAACTGATCAAGCGCCAATTTGTGTGCATGTTTTTGTTTCCTCATTTACCATTAGAAAGTTCTAGGAAACATTCTCAGAATCAAAGTTTGTAATCCTAGAAGAGAGGGCGCGGGTGCAGCCTGTCGAGGGTGGGATGTGAGAGAATTTCAGTTTTTTCCTCTTAAACTCGAGAGTTAATAGGATTATTGACTTTGGTTTCCGCATCAGCAATAATGTAACTTATTTTCTGTCGTCTTTCTTGTATGTTTTCTTTGATAATGTGTAAAGCCCTGTCCCGTTTTACTCGATTGTTTGTCCACATTTTGTCACTGAGGTCGCATGGTCTCTTTTCGCTTGTTGGTTTGTAAATTAGTAAATGCATTTTCAGTAAGAACATATTTTGCAGAGAGTACACACAAGTTGCAAGGTAGAAATATTCTTAATGGGTGGCTTTATGAACATTAGCAACCACAGCACGCATGCAATGGCCATCCCAAAGTATCACATTTATGTTTCTCTCTCGCCTCACCCCCCCCCAATCGCGCAAAGAAAAGTCACTTTTGAATCGTCGGGAGAAGATAAATAAAATCAAAACCTTCATTTTGTGGGATATGGGAGGCGAGCAATGGAAGAATGCAAAACAAAAAAAGACTAACCGAAAATGAGAAGGACTCATAAAATGCATGTTAACAAAATGGCAGCCGGAACCCCGGTTACTGTGCCGCAGGCCATCGCGGACAGCGCTGCGGTGAAGAGCAGTCAGGAGATAATTTCGGGTTCACTAAATTGCGAGTGAACCGGGACAAGGGGCTGCATTATGCTGATATTATAAAGGTCATGGTGTGGGACCCCCAAAGGTCGCTGTACCTGTAATTCAGACTTTTGTCCCGCACTAATATTTGGATGACATTTCTACTTCATTCTCGGTTTGGATGTGCGATTTTTATACAGTTTTTAAGGGCAGCGAAATATTTGACATTGCATTGATATTGGAATGGCGTGGAGGAGCTGGCTTTAGCGTGTGTCGGTGGATGTGAATTATGCATTTTGGATGGAAATATCAAACTCGGCATGTCTTCACGTCGGGATTCCATGCAAATGGAGACGGCGACTCATAGCGGGGAAGAGGAGGAGCACCTTTTCCTCAGAGAAAATAAGAGGCAGGTCCGAGTGCCATTAAAACCGGGCCGCCAATGGAATCCTATAGGCACGGGGAAAGGGCCCAGTCTCCGAAGGTCCTCTTGCCCCGGGCCATTCATATTGACATGTCCTGGAAAGGATGGGAGTGAGGCTTGTCGGAGAACAATAACAGCGATATTGTTGCCTCTCCGAGCCTCGATTTCTCCGAGTCAGCGTGAAAAGTTCTCGATTTCCAAATGTACTAGAAATTCGGAGAAAAATGTTGAAAAGC
>NC_051409.1:12583983-12584321 GCF_015228065.2 Penaeus monodon | reverse complement strand
ATAGAGCAATATAGAATTAGAGTACATATCTTTATTCACTCCATGTTATTTTTTCTTTCGATGTTGAGTATTGTTTAGCAAAATCTGTCTTTTCCCTTTCTCGACGATTTGTTGTTGAGGCCTGTAGCACGCTTTCGCCTAATACTTGTTTCCGTAAAGCTAGCCACAATCCCTTCAAGTAAGCGCGTAATAGCCTCATTTCCCCAAGCCTGAGCTAGTGGACTCGTTCATTTCTTTATGAATTTCTGTGACATATTATTTTATTCCCTATCATGAAAAACGATCCACATCTTTCTCCTTGTTATTGTATCTCTTATCATGAAATATATCCACAGACG
>NC_051409.1:12582426-12583938 GCF_015228065.2 Penaeus monodon | reverse complement strand
CATTATTTTACCCCCCCCCCCATCGTATTGTTATTGTCTTTATGTTTAGCTTCCATTTAGTATCCCGCGTTTGGTCTGATGGAGAAAAGAAAGGAAGCTCGCACCATGTCCACTTGCGAGTAATGGGAGAGGGATATAAGCCGAGTGTTTATAAGGGAGAAAAAGAAGATATGTGTGAGAAAGAGGGGAGAAAAGAATGACAAAAGACAAGAAAGGAGCAATTGCGAGGAGTGAAGAATAAGAGTAAGGAGAAGAAGGGGAGTTAAGACGCAAGACACAGAAAGCTAATGTAAGAATAAACAAAGAACTGGAGGGGTGATACGGCAGGAGCGAAGCGTCGTGAACAGTAGGTGGAAAAGGGGCAGTTCGATTAGGTGAAGAGACCAGCTGGAGAGAGTGAGTGGCGGTCCACTTCTACCGAACCGCCAACAAAATTCTTTTCCGTTTTTTCCCTGCTGTTGTTTTGTAAATGGACTAGGAGCTTTTGGCCTTTCTAGAGATTGATGTGGTTATTTTAGAGGATAGTAGGCCTTGTATCGTAATTCCAGAGTTTTCAAGTGTGACAGCGTTGCTTAATTGAGCTGTCAAATTACTTTAAACAGTAGTGATTTTTTTCTGACTAAAACGGGGAACACGAATTTCCCCCGCCCTCGGTTAGACTAACGCAGGACCTCAATGCCGGGAGGGAATCACGAGAGGTCGTGGAGGTGGAGGGTGGGAGGGGAATACCACTTACCCACGAGGGCCCTTCACGCCTTCATCTCATCCGGTTACCACAACCTCCAACCCGCGGGGTGGCCTTGGTGGGGTTCCTTGGGCCTACTCGGGGCTTCATGCTGGCGTGTGGTCCACGAGGCTAAATGAAGTGTGGTTTTGTGCCGTGTGCACATAATAGAGCAACGCGTGTGCCGGGCGGGGCGTCACGGCCGCCAGGGGACAGCTTGTGTTAGGGTGATACTTCCGGCTATCAACTTATTGGAGGTTGTCTAGCGCTGTGGGAGAGCCAGTTGACTTCTCGCAGATCGGTCTTAACAACATCAGTGCATATTGGATCAGGTTATAATTGTAAGCTAGCCTCCCATCCAAATGCATCTGAATATTATACGCATAATAGATGCTTCATTTACATGTATACTGGATGCTGTGCCTCCATGTATATTCAGATCAGTTACTGATGGTAATGTCATAATCCCACCCTAATAATCGTATTGGTTTTAAAGGGAAGAGCTTCTCGAGGCGAAGGGGTAGGTAGGACATTCCTTAGACTTTTTCTTGTTTCCTTAGGAAGAAATCCTCGGTCTCCTCCTCTCATTACGACAAGGATGCTAAGGAGTCGTGGAAGTAGCAGAGGCCTGGTGCCGCCGCTTCAGTGCCTTCACCTGACACCTAGGGAGGCACTTTATTGACATTCAGATGGGCATATGCAGTCAATTTCTGCCAATTTTGTACGTGAAGCTCCCTTGATTGGTATGAATACGACCCCGCTTACTTTTTGTGTAAGCGGCCGCCGCG
>NC_051409.1:12581998-12582132 GCF_015228065.2 Penaeus monodon | reverse complement strand
AGCCTGTGTGTCGGTTCTCATGATTAAACCTTGGTGTGTCTTTATCGTCAGGAAATTAACGGAAATGAGTGTTCGTGTGGTTGCGTGTGCACTCGTGTGCAAATGCACATAGCCATACATATAATCACTTATAA
>NC_051409.1:12581111-12581908 GCF_015228065.2 Penaeus monodon | reverse complement strand
GACGCAATAAGCAGGTCTTTGTGAACATTGCTTTTTCATATCCCCGTAATCCTATTATTAACCTTTTTGGGAAGCGGCAGCCAGGGATTGATGAACTCCTGGTTTAGGCTTTGATGGCTGCGTTTCATGCGGTTTGGGAGAGAGGTTTGTTCTTTTTTCTCTTTGGAGATGTGTCCAAGCGCTTGGACGTGGTTTATGTCCGCTAAAGGTATATAGAGTTAGCCTTATTGCAATGCGCGAGAGCCATGTCTGAGGGAAGGTTTGAGAGCGCGTGGCGCATCGGACGGGAGCGAGTGTTACTTTGCGGTTTACTCACGTTTATGTCGTTTTGGAGAGGGTGAGGAACGACGTTAACCTGATTGCCGCAGCGAACGTCACGGCCGCCCCTAACGCCATCAGAACAGTAACTGTCAACATCACTTTGCTCGTAATCGAGACGCCGTTGCCATTGCCATAGGGGCCCAGACCGCCGTCACCGCCACGGACAAGTGAAATGGACGAGTTTGTGCCGTTACCTTATGATGGTACTTTTTTCTTTTGCTTCATTATTTCTGCGAGGGTGGGGGGGGCATTATCCGTTGTGTTATGCTCGAGCGCGATCTCGACTCAACAGCTAGAAGTGTTTATTACGTGGGTTCATCTAATCAGTGAAAGCGCGAGTGGCGGCGGAAGCACGGGCGCTGGTGATGTCTTGTGATTATCATATTAAGGCGGCCATTACTGTGGTGTGGGCAGCGAGTTGTGACGGGGAGCTACTTCTTGGGTAAAGTGCGGGCGGTGGGCGGCAAGCGGTGGGC
>NC_051409.1:12579666-12580423 GCF_015228065.2 Penaeus monodon | reverse complement strand
CCCTAGAAACTGTCACCGTTTTTTTAAGCTCTGAGGAAATAAAATACGGAAGATCCTCTTTCCGAAGTTGAGATGTTTGCTCGTCTACTGAATTCATAAAGCTAATTTCTAACTTTGCCGGAAAAGTAATTGGTTTTGGTAGACTTTATATTTTTTACCGATCAAGGCGAGACAAACGGAAGCCGCAGGTCTTCCTTTGAGCCGGAGAAATACCTGGGGAAGCTAGAGAAATATACTTGGTCTTAGGCCTATGCGCTAATCAGATCAGCTGATTTAGGCACAAACACCAGAAAAAACGAGAAGAGCGAAAAAGGGTGGTCTGTTTGCTGTATATGTTAGCTTATGATTTTTATTTTTTGTTATAGTTGCTTTACCTTGTAATTGCATTATGTGTCGTATTTGTACGATCTCGTAAAGCTTTCCGTTACTATGAATATGTTTCCCGTCTTTTTTCCAGGTTAGTTTGAGGGTTGTGGTTGGTGGTAATCTCTTTTGCCACATGTAAGTACACAGGCCAATTGGACGCCACGTAGAGCCACCTGGTCGCTCGGCCATATGTGGCCAGCATATGCAGGTTTGTTTTACCCAATTGAACTCAGATAAATGGTATCAGGTGTGTTAAAGAGTAAATTAAGGAGGTGGAGTAGTGAGTAGATTAAGGGGAGGGAATTTCGGGAGTGGTGGTAAAGATGGTGGTTATTAAGACTGATAACAATGATTTGTATAGGTGTTGATGCGTATTTTGTTCAGAAGTTGC
>NC_051409.1:12578567-12579610 GCF_015228065.2 Penaeus monodon | reverse complement strand
GTACCTTAATATTTTAACTGAAGTAACTAAGTTTGTGCATGATTCCATTTACTTGTTCTGCGTTGTGATTTACTTGCATCACAGTACAAACAAAATAGAATGGCGGGTAGTATCCTAGCGTGTCCAGGTTCACATATTCTCGGGTATTCTGTGTCATCGTCCTCTTAATTCAATTTATTGCAATAAACCGATAAATAGAGATAGAGAGAATATATGAACACACAAGATATACTCATATCCTTCGTGGAAGCTGCAGGAATATTGCAGAAAATCATTGGGGTTTCCCAGTCCAGCTGAACAAAAGCACATCTGTGCCACGCGAAAATTGATATATCTCTGTTAGTAAATTTAGCATGTACCTTACCCAGTTTGTCCAGGCAACATCATTTTCATTATATTTCTTGGTGACCATCTCGTAAGAGAGGAATCACTTTAGTTTTTTTTTATAATTATGAAGTAAAGTGATAATCAACGTGTGACGAATAAAAATGTGCATTGTCAGTGATGGCGTGACTGACAAATATTAAACATACAAATTTCGAAAAATGAATTAACATATTCAGAAGAGTAGAGTGGGAAAAGAACAGAGAGAAAGAACGGGATAGGAAGTAAAAATAAGGACGGAAATAACAAAACAATGAAAAAATGTAAGTGCGGACATTAAAGTACCGCTCAAGTATTTCCCGTGTTTTTACAGTCGATCTGTTGAATGTTAATGTGAAAACCTTCAGTGTTTTGTAGTTCCAACCAGAACAAACACATCCGTGATATTATCCACAGACGATGTAGTTCCCACAGTAAATTAGGTCTTTTTTCTGTTTCTCTCTCTCCCTCTTTGCTCTTTTCTTCGTGGTTTAGTTTAGTGGCGTAGGCTCTTTGGCGGCCGTGGTCTGCCGAGTGCGCGGCCGGGAGCGCTGAAGGGAGGTGCGTATTGGGGCCGCCTTCCCGGGGTAAGGGCAAGGGCCGGCCTTTGGTGCGCGTGCTGGGAGGGAGAGACAAAGGGAGAAATCTTCAAAGTGGGATGTGGATGTGCGAGAGGAAGG
>NC_051409.1:12577804-12578250 GCF_015228065.2 Penaeus monodon | reverse complement strand
TACTTTCTGGCTCACCCGTAAAAGCGTGTTTGTCGGCGTACCTCCGATATCTTGCGTAGAGCGTGCAATCATGGGGGGGGGGGCAAGATAGAGGGGGTAGGGGTTTGGGGAAATATTGAATTAAGCCAATTGTTCACGGGTGACTGACGATGTTGATATCCGATTCCATCCGATTGGATAATCCGAATGGGTTTTTGTTTCCAGAATATTAGAAATGCCGATAAACTGAACTTTCATAGTCATGGGTTGTAGTGGAACGGGATGGGAGACGACCCCCGCTGGCAATATGTTGGGAGACGAAATTAATAAATAAAGTTTTAAATAATTTAATGAAATCCGATAGACGTTTTTTTTCTAGGACAGGATCGAGGGCGATGTTTTCTTCTTTTAGTGAAGATTAAATTCTGTGGGCCTTCATTCCCCTCGCTCTCTTCCGGCTCTCCCGC
>NC_051409.1:12576484-12576865 GCF_015228065.2 Penaeus monodon | reverse complement strand
AATAGGTCATCGGTTTAATCCGTGAGCAACCCGATATGAAGAGCGTGATTAACACTAATAATCCAGCCGCCCTTAACGACCTGGACACGACTTGCGGGCGGCGGTTCCCACGCGGGTGGGATTTTACAGCAGGTTTCTTGATCCTGTGGTTTACTCCGGGTCGTTTCTCTCGCCCGGCAGGTGGGTTGGGGGAGGGCGGCCGCCGCGCTGCCCTCTCCTCGGCTTTTTGTCATGCGGCAGACTCCTGCCCCTCTTGCGAGAGGGATTTTCTAGTCGTCCTCGGTGTTTCCGTGTCTCTCCTCCCTTTTCCTTTTCTTCTGTAAGATTAGTTTGTTTATTTCAACCAGTCGCTTGCCTGGTTTCATGTTTGGTGGTTTTCAT
>NC_051409.1:12575787-12576322 GCF_015228065.2 Penaeus monodon | reverse complement strand
CGGAGTTGATATCGAATTTGAGCGCTGCATTTTTTTTTTTTTTTGCCGGAATGTCCAAGCCAAGCCTCGAAGACGATGGAGCTCTTTTAACTAGCTGCTTTCCGTCCAGAGCATCTGTCGGCCTCTTTGTTTAGCTCGCGTCTCTTGTGCCCCGAACCTGGCGGTCATTTGCATTCCTTGTGTTGTCTTTCGTCTCGCTGGCACCGCCATTTTGCTTGATTTTCTCGCGTGTCTTTTGTTCCCTGATGTTACAGTTGGCCCCGCCGGGAGCATCTGTCGCTCGTGCATACACATGTGCAAGACGTTTTACGTTGACCGGCAACAAATAGTATGGATTTGCATATTGAGTGTCTATAGAGAAAACATGCTGCAGCATAACATCAGTTTTTAATGCATATGGTACAGAAAAAATGTGATGTCATCAGCAGAATCCTTGTTTCATCTGCTCCACAAACACGCTCAGTGTTTATGAATATATTCTTTCCTGCTTCATCTTTCCGAGATGTAAACTCTTGTCTTGGTAAACGTCAGATAC
>NC_051409.1:12573645-12575680 GCF_015228065.2 Penaeus monodon | reverse complement strand
GCTTAAATCTATTTGTATTTTTGTCTATCCATTCTTCTATTTTCGTATCTATTTATTTCTTTATCTTCCTTTCTCAAGTCTTCTCTTTGTGTGGCTTTAAAAATATGCCAAGATATGAAAACTGCATAAGCCTTTCAACCCTGAATAACCAGGCATTTTTCTCATCTGGGGTACTATTTTCATTCCTTCGTCATCCGTCTACAACGAAGGGAGAGAGAGAGTCAGAGATATTAAGGGCATTATCAGCCATCTTCTCATCATCATCCCTGTTGCCATGCCAACTCTTCCCTTCTCTTCATTCAACAAACACAGAGCTGGAGAGATGAATAATCGAGAAAGCGTAGGAAGTTATCAGCTGAATGTGAGTCGTGCACATACTTTTATTACTGCTGGACACAGATCGGGGTTGCATTTTGTTAGCATCATGTTGCAACAGTAGCAAAGTACCAAAGCTCCACAGTAATTCATTTCTTAGTTTCATGAACCCAGCATGTGACATCTTTTGCGTCTGGACTGCCCATTGGGCCTTGGTCATCATGTTCCTGGCAGGAGAGTCTTCAGTTTTTGGATTGATAGACCACGGCTAGGAGAGTTTTTTAGATCCTTTAGGCCGTGGCCTAAAAGATCCCTGTGCTGTGCATTCTTATTGAGAGGTCTCTAAACGCATTCCTTGCATAGCTAAAAGCATCCTGCGGTACTGGAAAGGCGCTCCTCTTTTTGATATACCATTAATTTCTGATTGCTAATCTGTCGAAGTTGCAATAGGACTGAGCCACGAAAACCGTGGGCGGCCGAGGATTGTTAGATATGTAATTTTGCGTGATGTAACTTAGCAGTGACAGGTAAATAGGGTGGATGTTATGATAAGCAACTCGTTATACAGTAGAGTGCATAATGATGTGCTAGGTCATGGTAGGGAAGGATAATGTATGGGACATGGTGGAATGCTGGAGAAGAGTTATGGAGTGTGACGGTTTAGGGTGACGTGGCCGGCTCCTTGCGACCCTCCGTTAAGATGGTCGTGAGGGGAAGGTCGGGTTGTACTCCGTCATTGTGCGGGCGCGAGGGGTCTTTCGCTTAATTCAAGTCGGTTTTCAGCCTTGTGTGTTCTGTTTGTATTTGCATGTACATACTGTTTGTGTTTCTATTGTGAATATGTGGAGTTACATTTGCGTATTTGTACATGCAAATATTTCAGTTTACACTGATACAGAGCCGCTTGAATATTAATTTATGGATGTATTTCTGCGCTTATGTCTGAAGATAATACCATTAAAACAGGACATTTTTGCGCGAAGGTAAACAGACGACTCGGCTACGATTTCATTCGTCCCCAAGGCTAAAGTTTAAGTGAAAGTGATGGATAATGTCTTGTAGAAAAAGTTTGCTTTTTTCTCACTGTACCTCCACTTCGTCCTCTTCTTTAATCCCTCTTCCTCGTTTCTTTATCCGTTCATCTGTTTATTTGCATGTCTGTCGGTATATCTCTCTATCCATTTAGCTATCAGTGTACCTGTACATATTCTTTACATTTCTTCACATCTATCTACTTCTACCTTTCGTAACGTACCTTTGGTTTTCGGCACCTTCGCTATGCGCCATTGCTTTTCCTAACTCCTTCGTACCTCATGGTTCCTCATAATTCCTGTATACCTTGTACTTTTTCATACCCCTTGTATATATCATGGCTTTTCAGAGCTTCTGCTTATCTCGAGGGCTACTCATAGGTACCTCATTGTATTCCATGCCGCGTTTGTATCTCATGTGTTTTTCACCCATTTCTTTTCCCTCCAAAGCTCCCTATATAATTCATGGCTCTCTCTTACATTCTTCCTCCTACCCTGCAGTCTCCTCATTTGTCGATTTTTTTCTCTCTAGTTTTTCAATCATTTGGATTATTGTTACACCGAAAGTCTAATTATGATAAATTCATTATGTGCTTTCTCTGTCTCCCCACCCCCTCTCTCTTTTTTGTCTGTCTGGCTTCTTTTCTCCCCTTGTCTGTTATTTCTCTTCTTAATCACCATGAATACCA
>NC_051409.1:12572855-12573343 GCF_015228065.2 Penaeus monodon | reverse complement strand
GAACTGCACTATAGCTCTACATCCAGTTAATCCATTTTCGTTTCCCATCCCCTTCAGTCCAACGTGTAATCCCTCTCTTCATCCCATCTTTATGTCGCCCAGATCGTTTCTTCTCCCTCCGCTTCCCTTTTCGTCGCTCCTGTCTCTTGGCTTGTCCCCCTCCCCTAGCACCTCCTCCTGTCTCTGCTTCCCCCTCCCCTCTACCCCCTCTCTGCCCCTCCCCTTATCCTCTCTATGCCCACTCCCTATCCTCTCTCTCTACTCACCCTTCCCCTCTTTCCTATCTCTGCCCCCTCCCCAAGCACCTCCTCCTGTCTACTCCCCCCCCTCTGCTGTCTTTGCCCCCCTCCTGTCTCTGTAGTCTCCCCCTGGACCTCCTCGGTCTTAATCAATATTCTCTCTTATTTTGCTTTTTTACTCTTTTTTCTTACTCTTTGTGTTCTCGCTGCTGGGACTTGAGCTTTCCACCTGACTCTTTCTTTCTGACG
>NC_051409.1:12572150-12572763 GCF_015228065.2 Penaeus monodon | reverse complement strand
ATCTTATTTGTTTTCATTATCTTAATCCCCCGTTCTCTGAGGCTGTGGAGGTATTCTTACGCTCCTAGACGCACTGCATGTTTGCGGGATATAAAACATTGGCCATTAGAACACGCAGCGTATTCGTCAAATTAATTCCAAACATTTTCCTATGAGCCCCCCCCCTCTCCTACCCCCTCCGCCCACTCTCAAGGTAGACCCCAAAGCCAAGGCGGATCAAGGCTTGAGTTTGGGTGGTGGGGTGGGGGCAGGGGCGGGGGTCTGGGTGTCTTTCCTCTTGAGGGGAAGATTTTAGTGTTTATCTCGGGTAAGTGCGACTTATCACTCACCGTCAACTAGAAATACCCACGAGTGGAAGGGAAGATGCCCGTCTGGGCGCTCTCACACATGCCGGGATGGGGCGTGGGCCCGGGGAGGGGACGGGAAGGGTGAGGTAGACTTCGACCGCTTCGTATTTTGACGTGTTTTAGGATATAGTGGTGGAGAGTTGCCGGTTAGGTTCTTTTTCTCTCTGCCGCGCCGCTCCCCATTATTCTATTATGTTACCATTAAATCCAGGTCACTATCGGGGCCTCGACGTGTGAGGGAAGAAGATTAGGGTCAGTGTATGTTA
>NC_051409.1:12570215-12572068 GCF_015228065.2 Penaeus monodon | reverse complement strand
ATGTTCGTGCATCTCCTGGCATCTCCTACCTTGCACTTGCAGTTGACTGTGTTTGTTTAATTTCTTTTGTTATATATTTTCCTCCCCCCCCTTGTTATTTGAAAAAAAAAAAAAGTTTCCTAAAGGATGTTCGCGATTTTTTCCACCAATTGCAGCGCGTACGTCACGGCGATCCAGTGCGTGCCGGAACGTGTCGTAAATTATCAGAGGAGTGTCGCTGCATGAAATTGAGATGGAGGATTTACGATTGATAATAAAATGCGCAGGTGCGACTGAGTGCCCGCCTTTTTTGTATGATTATTATTATCTCTCCCCCCCCCCTCCGTGTGCGGTAGGACTTGGAAAAAAATGTTGCCGGAGGGAAATAAAAATTGATAAAAAGATAAAAATGAAACATTAATTCTGTGAAGGAAGTTTTATTTTGAGCGAACGGCCATTGACTTCGTGACATTTGGGGCTATTAGTCCCTGTTATGGTCCGTCTCCTCCTCAACCTTTCATTTTCTCTTTCCCTTCTCTCTTGGTTTATTCTTATGGCCCTTCTCCATTTCGTGTTCTTCCACTTAACTTGGTCGCGCTCTCCTTTCTTTCTTTATCCTCTACTTTTCGTTCTTGTTTTCATGTTCCACCTTATTTTCATCTCCTCACCCTCCCTTCTTCCCGCTCTCCTTTCTTTCCATCTCCCTCCCTTTCCTCCCTGCTTCTTCCACCTTTCCTGCTGTCACACCTCCGCCTTTCGCGTCCCTCGTGGACCGGCCAGGCTCCCGAACTCGTAAAACTAGCGTCATTTTTAGCGCGACGAGATGGGAAGCTATTAGCCAGTGAGCTGGACTCATTTTCAAATTATCCCATCGTCTCCAAGTAGATGTCGCTTGGCTCTCGGAGGCTGAGGCAAGGCGGCGGCCGATGGCGCGCTTGGCCCTACAAGGCTGAGGCAAGGCGACGGCCGATGTAGCGCTCGGAGGCTGAGGCTAGGCGACGGCCGATGTTGCGCTCGGAGGCTGAGGCAAGGCGACGGCCGATGTAGCGCTCGGAGGCTGAGGCAAGGCGACGGCCGATGTAGCGCTCGGAGGCTGAGGCAAGGCGACGGCCGATGTAGCGCTCGGAGGCTGAGGCAAGGCGGCGGCCGATGTAGCGCTCGGAGGCTGAGGCAAGGCGACGGCCGATGTAGCGCTCGGAGGCTGAGGCAAGGCGACGGCCGATGGCGCGCTCGGAGGCTGAGGCAAGGCGACGGCCGATGTTGCGCTCGGAGGCTGAGGCAAGGCGACGGCCGATGTAGCGCTCTGAGGCTGAGGCAAGGCGTCGGCCGATGGCGCGCTCGGAGGCTGAGGCAAGGCGACGGCCGATGTAGCGCTCGGAGGCTGAGGCAAGGCGACGGCCGATGTTGCGCTCGGAGGCTGAGGCAAGGCGGCGGCCGATGGCGCGCTCGGAGGCTGAGGCAAGGCGACGGCCGATGTAGCGCTCGGAGGCTGAGGCAAGGCGACGGCCGATGTAGCGCTCGGAGGCTGAGGCAAGGCGGCGGCCGATGGCGCGGCGTCGCTGGCTTGGTCGATGTCGTATGTAATGGAAGCGGGAAGGAGCGCTCGCGGGGTGTTGTCTTGAGGGTTTGGGAAGGGGGGGGGCTCCATAGGCAGGTTTTCTTTTTCTTCTTGACATTTTTTCCCTTTTTCCTTTTTTCATTCTCCTATATTCTAGATTTTTCATTCTCTCCGTTCCCTTTTAGTCTTTTATTTCTCTTTATTCCCTTCTATTTTTACCACCTTATTCCCTTTTCCTTGCTTTCTAACCCAATCCCCTTGCCTCTCATACCTATTTTTTTACCTCTTTACTTTATCTGTGTTTACTTTCCCAGAT
>NC_051409.1:12569772-12570186 GCF_015228065.2 Penaeus monodon | reverse complement strand
TGCCCTATTCTCTCTCTATCCATCTCACTTTATTTCTCGTATGTTTTACGCTCTTCTGTCTCACCCGAGCACTGACACCAACCTCCCCTCCCTATCACCCGCTCCCCCTCTCTCTTTCTGCGTCCCCCCCATCATCTCTCCACCGTCTCCCTATTACCCCCTCCCCCCTCCCCAACCCAGTCCAATGTTTCTTGTCACCCGGTTGTGCAGAATAGAATGATTTGTTTTGTTTGTGGAATTGCATGCATACTTGCTAGTTATTTGTTTATTGTGAGTTTTACCTTCATTCCTCCGCCGCTCTTGATGGGGACGACGAGGGTGACGCCATGGCTGTTCGGGCTTGTTGGTAAATGGGCTGAATTAAGCGTTTGTGTAACCTTCCATTACGTCGCTCATTCATCTGTCCGGGCCTTA
>NC_051409.1:12569118-12569193 GCF_015228065.2 Penaeus monodon | reverse complement strand
TTACAACCACTTACCACTCATACTTCCATTATCATATCACATTATCACGACGTCAGCACCCTGGTTGTTCAGTAT
>NC_051409.1:12568224-12568974 GCF_015228065.2 Penaeus monodon | reverse complement strand
GACCCAGCGGAGATAAACCGTGATACACCGAAGTTCATCGAATATTACAGAGACGGTTGCAAGTGACGGCCTCCGTTAAGGTCAATAGGTCGTCTAAGGTCATATAGACATCAGTGATGGGAAACTAAAAGAATGCCATTTGTTTTCTTTCTTTTTTTGCGATTTTCATTTATTCACTCTAAAAAGATAATCGTTTACTCTCGCAGCCTCCAGTGATTTGGTCCATAACGACCAGCGGCGCCCTCTAACAAGATTTGTTGTGCTGCACTCTTGCATTGAGCGTACAGTGCGCGCGTGTAACAAGAGAGTTGTAGTGGCGAGGCTTTATGTGTTTTATTGTAAGCGGCTTAGCGATGTATATTTCCATGTTCCTCGGTATTTGCATTTGGTTGTTTGCGAGCTGATCTTGTGAGAAAGATCCGCAGGTCCGCGGTGGACTAGGAGCAAGTTGGAGGATAACGTATCACTGTGCAGTAGTCTATCCGCCTCTTGATTACATGGCTGTTTGCTGTTATCATAGTCAATATGGACTGTTGATCCGACCTAGCTAAAGTTCATCTAATGTTGATGAAACTTAAATCATGTGCAGTCCTCGGATTTTTCGATGATTAATTAAGTAGAGTGTAGAATTCCTCCGCTATCCTGATAGTTGTTCACTCTTTTCGGTTGGTAAATCATCTGCTGTATGCTTTTCTCTCCTTGGCACCCTTGGCCATAATTGATTTTGAGTCCGGACTGGGACTGTAGTGT
>NC_051409.1:12567065-12568104 GCF_015228065.2 Penaeus monodon | reverse complement strand
ATTATTTTTCTTTTGAGTAGACATAGATAAATTTAACAACTTCATCCTATAGAAAAGAGTATCAATCCTGCAATAACACATGTGACATTGAATTCAGACTTGCATCTACAAAGAAAGAGTATTAGTGACGTGTAATCTTCGTGCCCGTCGGACCTCATACACAGCAGCACGTGAAGTGGGTTAGGGGAGAGGAATACGCTTGCGTGTGGGGAGGGGAATGACCGCTGCATCATAGCGCCAGGAAATATTGGTTCACACATTTTACAGCCGATATGCAAAGGTCAACAACGGCTGGTGTAGAGGAGAAGGTGGGGGCGGGGGGCGCTGGACCCCGCCGCCACGGCCTTTGGACTGCTTTAAGTGGCTCCCAATATTGACAGCTTCGCACCAGCTGATACAACTCCCCCACTGGCCCGCGAGACGCCTTTATACGGTGGGCGGACAGACGGGTCGGCAAGGGGAGGCCAGCAAGAGGGCAGCAGGCACGGGCGTTAGATTGCAATAAAAATAATAGGCTAAGTGTTCTACCCGCTGTAGAGTATACGGAAAGGTAAGGAGCAAAGATTTTCTTGTTTGAGAAGTAAGAATCGATCGGGAGCAAAGTAGCAACAGTGAAAGATAAAAGTAGGATGTTTCCAAGGGTAAAGCGACGTTTGCAAAGGCATCGGGGAACGTTTTTAAAGACAGGAGCGGTTGTGCCAAGATGAGAGGGAGATGCTACACAAATTTGAAAGGACGCTTCGCATATCAGTTATTGCTGGATGGACGGGTGACGAAGGAAATGTGGTAAAATGATACGGTCTGTCGGATCGGTGACTCACTCTATTTTAAACAAAGTAAAACAGGGGTTGAGGAAAACTGGGATAAGGAAGAGAACAAGTGTCGATAGTATGGTGACGGGACATTTTTTGTGTGTATTTGAGGTCTTCCCCGCTCGTGGTGGTCATCTTGCAGTGCCACATTTTACGACCGCACTTCCTTACTTCACCCCCCCCCCCTTTCATCTTTCCATCAAACTACTTCCTTCCATATCCCTTGT
>NC_051409.1:12566904-12567000 GCF_015228065.2 Penaeus monodon | reverse complement strand
ACCATAGCCAGATCTTCCGTCCCATGAACTGTATTGATGGTGATGGGCAGCCTTTGATGTTGGCTCCGCTGCCCGATATTCTATTATGTCCAGGGA
>NC_051409.1:12566476-12566862 GCF_015228065.2 Penaeus monodon | reverse complement strand
CACTGCCACTCAGTTATTGGCTTTGTGGAAGCTGTGGCGGCCGAGGGGAAACAGTGTCCTGTGGCAGCGCCTGCTCTCGGCGGCGGCGACCCTGAACTTGTAGAGCCGTGCAGCGTCTGGCGGCTGCGGTGTGTGTTGCGTGGCGACGTCTGTCAGCTTCTTTCCGGCTGCTGTCAGGTCCGATCACGGCCGATTTCTTTCCTGTTGCTGTCTCTTGGCGTATTTTTTCGTCGTTTTTTTCAGCTGGACTTTCCGATTCTGTCTTCGCCACGGGACGCCTGCTGTTTACGCGTTTTTCGCCGAGCTCGGGCCAGGAGGGAAACATTGCGTAATGGCGGTGATACAAAGCCGGAGAGTTGGTGGTTATACAAACATGGCGGCTTTGA
>NC_051409.1:12565862-12566178 GCF_015228065.2 Penaeus monodon | reverse complement strand
TCCACCTGCGAAAACCAATGCGAGATGGCAGTGCAAATGAAGACGCGAAAAGCGACTTCGACCTGAAGGCGCTGAGAAGTCTTGGGAAGGAATAAAATGCGCTGATCAGATATTGAGAAGAGAGAAAAGGGCCATTGGTTGCGCTGGGGAAAATTGTCGACGAGATTATACTGAACCTGGTTTCTAAAGATGGAACGGAATTAGGCTAAGCGCGAATGGGAGCTCATTTGCATATCAATAACGCAATGGGCTGTATGTGTGATAAGTGAGTTTGTGTTGTATTTAGTGTAAACACACACGCACGCATGCACGGAAA
>NC_051409.1:12565239-12565749 GCF_015228065.2 Penaeus monodon | reverse complement strand
CGCACACACACAGTTCGCATACTTAAAGATAAAACCTGAATGGAGTTTAGAGAGGACATTATATCATTTATACAACTAATCCGGCTAAGAGCAGGGAAGTAAGGATGAAAAACTACTGACCTTCAGTTGAAATGCCCGCATGTAAACACTTCTCGGTTTTGGTAATCATAAATTTAATCACCTTTCCCCGAGATCCCCTTTTTCCGAGAATCGTTTGAGATTCCATCTCAGAAAGAAGAGGAATATTAAAGGTATACATTGTGGTATTGGGTGTGGGGGGAGGGGACAGAGGAGGCGACGTCCTTGTAGACGAATGAAAAGGTATCTGTTAAGATAATTGAACACGATGGTCGCCTTGCAAGGGACTTTAGTTCTTAACAGGAGAGGGCGGTCGATTAAGAAGTTAATTGATTCTTTGGAAATGGGTTTGAGGACGTCGGCGAGGAGCGGCGCTTGAGATGGTCGAGCTTTGAAGGGGAGACTTATGTTCAGGAAGCCTACTTCCCGTAC
>NC_051409.1:12564875-12565208 GCF_015228065.2 Penaeus monodon | reverse complement strand
CTTGACAACTGGAAATGCTCTTTATTTTTGTGCTGGTTGGTTGAATGCTATCTATTATATTGTAGTGAGTCAGTCGAATGTGAAGAATTCATTCAAGATCACAAAAAGTGTTGAGATGCGACATCAAAAGCTCTAAAGCTCGCAGTGAGTGTTTGTTACCCCCCCCACCCTCCCCCAACACACACACTCGTCTACACTGGCCGCTGTCCACTATCCAGGGCGGTGACAGAGAACAGCTGGTGTCAGAATGTGTCGCGCGTCCCAGTGGTTAAATTCATTATTGGTGTGAGAGGATAAGCCGACGTCGGTGACAGGCTCGGGTCAAGTGCGGGA
>NC_051409.1:12564668-12564776 GCF_015228065.2 Penaeus monodon | reverse complement strand
GTCCAATACAATAACTCCACACACGACAACTTTGAGGGTGGCCCAGGCGTCATCTCTCAGTTACTCCTCTCTGTATCGACACATATGCACGCATACGCTGACACTTAG
>NC_051409.1:12563361-12564417 GCF_015228065.2 Penaeus monodon | reverse complement strand
CGAAAAATATACGTGATCCTGGCATGAAATACGTAAGAGCTACCTATAAAATGAGTCCACATGGGCACACCGCAGTGACCGCATGGCTGCCCCGCTTTTTTCCTGATAGACCCGCACTTTGATAATGGTTAGTGGCCAGTTAAATACACTGCGTTCATGAATATTTTGATAGTTGTTTATCCAAATTGACAAACTCGTTTACCGAGACGTGAAGTATTGGATTAACCCTCGACCTATCGGGAGATTATGGAGAGAGGGGAAAGTCAAATCCAGGCATTACTGGTAAGTAAATATAAAACTGATATTTGAAAATAAATTTTCGTGCGTTTGATTCATGGAAAATGGAATAGGGTGTGAATAAAACAATGTAGCACTCGGTTTAGAATGAAATTCATGTTTTTTATTTATAGATTCAGCTGCCATCGGTTTGAACATCTGTTAAGCGTGGTTTAATGCCAGTGCTACATCGTAGATCGTCCTCGATGCCATTTCCTCTCTCAAAATGCATACACAACAAAGTCTCTCCTCCGAATTTCATAGTTGGAGCGCACTCCGAGAACTCGTCACGCCCAAGACACTAAACTTTATGACGCCTTCCGACTGGGGCGTCCGATCCTCGTTCGGCCGACGCGGAGGTCGCCGTTGCATTCGCCCGACTAGCACTCCAAAAGCGATTCCGTCCACGCCACCCGTCCAATAACCCAACACCCTCACGCAGCCAGTCCGCGTACCCCGCCTGCCGCACACACCGTGGCAGCCTTTCTTGCGCCATGTAAGGTGGACAAGAAGTTGCTTGATAAAACTCGAGTCGAGTTAAACTGGGAAAGAGTGAGAGAAGTGTGAAATTCCGACTGGAAACTGATTTAACAATTAACATAGAAAGTTGTAGGGTTGCGACTGACGTGCTGGAAACGAGACCTTCTAGGAGGAAGCGCCACGCAACGAGGGGACGCAAGATGGGGGGACAGAGCCGGTGATTGGTGCTTCTTCGCCCGTTCCTCTTATCTTCCCTGTCTAATGCTCATTCTTAACTTGTTATTCCTACTTCGCACGCCG
>NC_051409.1:12562907-12563289 GCF_015228065.2 Penaeus monodon | reverse complement strand
TACTCCCTACTTGCCGCCACTTCTCGCCCATGGCCTGGTCCCGGGCGGGGAAATATCAATTTTGACTTTTCCTGTGTGAAGGTGCCTTAAGTTAGAAACCCAAGTTTTAATGAGATATTTCTTTGGAATTTTATGTACGTGACTGGGCTGCCTGGAGGGATGGACGGAGTGACGGCGGCTTCCTGCAGGACCCCCGGAGGAGTTTATGGGATTCTTGGCCCCTGTTTGTTCTTGTCGAGCTGAGGAAATGTTCCTTGAATTTTTGTGAGGGGAATGGAGGGATAGGGGCTAGGGAGCGTGGCTTGTTGATTCATTTCTTTTTTGTGTGTGTTGTTTTCGTGCTGGGTTATATGGCGTTCTTTCGCTGCTGTTTTAGGTGCTG
>NC_051409.1:12562684-12562877 GCF_015228065.2 Penaeus monodon | reverse complement strand
ACTTAACACATCACTTTTATGAGTGACTAATTTGTCCGTCGTAGAATGCTGTGGCGTGCAAGAACGATTTTTGCACTTGGATATTTGCATGGCCTTAGCTTCCTTCCCTGTCCTCGCGAAGATGACATCATCCCCTCCAGTAGAGCATGTAGCATCTTTTTGCATACTTTCTAACTTGGCACCTGCAACTGCA
>NC_051409.1:12562213-12562635 GCF_015228065.2 Penaeus monodon | reverse complement strand
AAAAATAGAGGTGATGATAGGCCTAAGGGTTACCCATCAAGCCTAAAACGACTGGCACAATCGAAATAATGTCGCCTGTACGTTGGAACTGTTTTGTAAACACTACTTGGAAATTCTTTCGCAAACATTTGTGCAGGAACTTTGTTATTTGAGTACTTTTCGAGTCTTTTGGGTGTATATATATTTCCTTAAAATAGTTGGAAAGGTTGTCCGTCACGCTTTTTGGTGCTCTCTTTTTCACCTTAATGATGATGTGCAGCGCCCCCAAAGAAGCGGACTGAGCAGGGGAAAAGAGAAGGAAGAAGTCGAACAGCAAAAACTGTTGATGGAAGTAGATAAAAGTAAACCACCAACAAGGAGGGAGGGAGGCGGAGTTTGGAGGAGGAGCAGAGTATGGAGGGGAGGTCCTGTACCTAGGGAAA
>NC_051409.1:12561052-12562154 GCF_015228065.2 Penaeus monodon | reverse complement strand
CGAGAGAAAGATGGAGAGAGTGCCTGTAGCAGGAGATGAGCGAGGAGTGGGAACTGCCTGCAGCAGGAGGATAATGAGCGCGTGTGATCCCTTGTGCGAACATCCAAGGCAGGCCCGGGCTGGCACATCAAACCCCGCGCGATGCCCTTTGGCCGTCTGCGCTGCCTGACGGGTCGGCACAAAGCGCGCCCACCTTTAGAAGAGATATTACAACTGTGTTGATGTTGTTCTGTGTGGCTGTGAAACAGGAGAAAGCGAGGCTAGAATGCAGTTCCTCCTTTGTATGACTTCTTAGGTATAGTTCCAGGCATTTCAGTGTTATTGCCTACCAACTGTACATCTTTATGGTCTCACCGTACTGACCGTAAGAGACTCTAAACTGACATCAAGTGACGTACTGTAGAGTGGCCTATCAAAGAAGACAGAATGCAGTTGAAAAATCAGAGGAGGTATGGCTGGTGAGGGAGGCAAAGATGGTGGTGGCGCGATGGGGGACCGGAGAACGGGATCGGCCGCAACGTGGCTGCGGAAGCCAATATGCTGAGTTAGTCAGACGGAAGAGCACGCGTGGTTAAGGCGGGGCGGGAGCCATCAAAGTACAGCGACCATAATTGCTGCTTCGGGTATTGGAATGTGTCCTCGTCTTTCGAGTCGCTTGGCCCAGAGAGACGCTGCCAACCAAGATGGGTTTGGTGGCGGCTGATGAGCGAGGCTTGGCGGGGCGGGGCGAAGGCTAAACACGCGCACCTTTCCTACCCAGGCGCCCTTTTATGTATGTTCCGCATTAACTCAATAAAAGTCTTAGATTATGTTGACATTGCCTCCCCCCTTACTGCTTGTATGTAAATCTCGGAGACGCAGTTCATATCTGGCCTTGAGAGCGCACGCGCACAACGCCGCCCGTGTACCATTGCTTGTTGCAAACAAGCCTTCCTTGCATCCTGAGTAGCTACGCCTGGAGCGAAATTGCAATTGTAATGGGTGAGAAACAGGATCAAGCGACAGGCCACAATACATTTGCCTTCGAAATGACTAACTTGCTGTCGGTGAAGGGAAGGGGAACTGCATTGTTCTTCCGCTTCGTATTTTCTTCTCACTATCT
>NC_051409.1:12559590-12561018 GCF_015228065.2 Penaeus monodon | reverse complement strand
CTTTGTTTACACGGGCTTGAGGGCCGGTGCTCGCCGGCTGTACAGGCGACTTAGATATAGATTTACGCTTGTGTTTGCTCTCTATCACGTTACTCTTCGAAAGTTTGTTTATGCTTGATCGCTAAGACTGAGGCATATTGAAAGTACTGAAGTGGGGGCTGGGGGGGGGGGGGTCATTGAAATGTTAATACTATGGGGATGTTATTCTGGAAAGTGTTTGTCAGTCAGATTTACACCAAATAACTTGAACTAGTTCGTAAGGTCGATCATCTGGGTTTGTTTTATGTAGCCCTTCAAAGCAGCCGTTACAACGAGGCAGCAAAATTTCCAATGGATAATCAGCCTGCATATTCAGGAATGAAAAATGAAAGAGCAAAGTTTGCAAGGCGCTGCGGATCCTTTTCCCTCTTCCCTGCCAAAGTTTGTGGTAGGAAGTCGCAGCAGACATTACCCAGGTATTGTGTCGATCGTGTCCCAAATGCAACATATTTACGTAGCCTAGATTGTTAACGACAAACCTTTTTGAAAGAAAACTCGGGTCTCGGTACAACGGAATTAGAGTACAGCATCTTCCGGGAGGCTCGAACAATAGGAGTCGCCAAAGCCCATTGTAATGGCATTGTTTCGGGGGGGTTGTAGGCGTTTAATTGCGAAAACAACAGGAGGCGAAAGGAGAAAAGAGACTCCTCATAGGCCCAGTCATGCTGCACAAAACCCCTGCCCTCGCACGAGACAGTGATAGCCCGCTCCGTCCCGCTCCATCTCGCGCCGCACTGTACCGTCTTATAGTTCCCTACACCGTCCCTCCTCACCGTATCCAAAGCGGGTCTTTACATGGGGACGTTTTGTGCATCCTCATATATTCGTCTTCACCTTCGGGCTTCTTCCTCGACTGCGCCTGCAGATAAGAAAACACCAGCTAGGAAGAGAGGCGCGATGGGGGGGGGGGGGATGTCGCGGCCTGGGAGTGCATATGAGATGCTAAGCGAGACAAAAAAAGACATATAAAATTTCGGCTGGTGTAACACGAGAAGAAATATTGGTGAAAAGAGAGAGGCAGAAAAGGAAAAGAGAAATATATATACATAACCTGATCAAACGAAAATGACACACATTTTCCTCGTGGCGTAAGCAAAGGAAAAAGAATTGTACAAGCAAATGGAAAGAAAGGATTTGAAGATCCTGCGACCAAATGCAGCGAAGTATGTAGATTCTGAAACCGGAGGTCGAATGTGTTGAAGGTGAAAATTGTAAGGAGAAAAACTGCTGTGCAAGAGAACTTGCCCAAGATTTCTAGTCCTGCACGATCGGGACGGAAGGAGGGGAAAGGCCTGGCCAGTAGACTGGATTCTTCTCTGTATGTCTTGCTTGTCTGTCTGGCTCCTTATTTTCTCTCTGTGTTATCTCTCTTCTGAATCACCATTCTGA
>NC_051409.1:12558566-12559154 GCF_015228065.2 Penaeus monodon | reverse complement strand
CATTAGCTTTGCATCCCTACCTAAACCCGCCAAAGTACAAAAAATGTGAGAAGAGAAGAGCGAAAACCACAACGAATGAACGTCCGAGAGAGCAAAAGTCTATAAGAGATGAAGTGGGAGGCAATGGGAGAGAGGAAGAGGGGGAGGGAAGGAGTGTGACCTCCGTGTTCCCGTGACCCTCAAGGAAATTGGTTTGCTTTAGACCAGTCAGCGGGAGAGATGCGAGCCCTCCGCTGCGCTGAAGTGTGGGCGGCGGGCGGAGAGAGGAGTGAGAGGGCCGGAGAGGGAAGAGAGGGAAAAAAGTGGAAAGTAAGGGAATGGAAGAAGGGAAGCAGGGAGAGGACGAAGAAGAGAGTGGAATGAAGGAGGAGGAGTTGAAATCGTGGGGTGAGAAGTGAAGGGACAAAGATAGAAAGTGAGGAAGGTGGGAAAGGTTTCCGTGGTGAGTGGGAGAAAGGATTACAGAAGGATAAAGGGAAGAGAGAAAGGAAAGTCGAGGACATGGAGGTAGATGAAGAATCTGTGTTTGTTAGAAGAGGCGAGTGAGAGATGGAGAAGGGTGAGAGGGGAGGTGTAAGAAAAGAAAGT
>NC_051409.1:12557844-12558466 GCF_015228065.2 Penaeus monodon | reverse complement strand
ATGGGGGCCCAGGACGAATCAGTTAACGAGTTTCGCGAGTACTCCCAAGTTGTAAATGTATCTCGATATCGGGGTCCGTCACCTTTGTTGGCGGCGACTTGCTTTCCCGATGAATTTGGTTCCCGCTTAAAGTTTTGAGTGAATGTAGATTAGCTAAACTTACTTCTGACTTAATCGAATGAATACTTGTCCTGCTTCTCGGAGAGACTCGGGAGATATAAATTAGCGCGGGGGCTTCCTGACATTATTTTATTCACGAATTATACTGTTTGTTTGTTTATTTAGTGCATTTATTGGATGATGAACTGTGCATGGAAGGATATTGGTGTGTGTGGCCAAACGCTATGAATCAATTTGTCGCTTGTCTGTCCATGTTTGCCTGAGGTGAGATTGAGGTCACGCGGCCACTCTGACACGTCGACGGGGAGTGGAAGTTTGCAGTAACGACAGTCTGAGCGCCATGCTAACTAAGCCCAGGCCCCCTCGAGGTGCCAAACACTCTTACGTGCCGCCAATACGTAGCGCGGATATGAACAGCGTCAGATAAGATGCGACAAGGGAGAATTTCCATGTGAATTGAAGGTATTTTACGGGTTTTAGGAACGTTAAGGGACCAGGTTAG
>NC_051409.1:12556551-12557765 GCF_015228065.2 Penaeus monodon | reverse complement strand
ACAGCGAGCGATCCATTTGGAAAGAGACAGCGGCGGGCATTACGGCTCAAAAGAGAATTCTCGGTTCTTCTCCTTTTTGTTTCCCTTTTTCCATTTCGTCGCACGCTTGCAGCAACGAATCCGTAGTGTATTGCGTGTATATGTATAAATAATAAACGTTCGACATCGGCGCATGCAGCGGAAAGTGCTGCAATTATCTAGTACAAACAACCTGTATTGATAATGATTAAATATTATTGGCAAAACAATTGAAACTTTTGTGTGCGTGCGCCGTCAGAGAATAGGATGGCACAACAAAGGCACAGCGATATTTTATTGTGATGGAGGAGGAGGAGGAGAATGCAGATGACGCTGGTGTCGGTTATCGAGAGGGGCGCGGAAGGGCCAGCGCGGGGATCCTTCGCCGCGAGAACGCCCGTGTGAAGGAGCTGAAGGAGGATCCATGGGGAGGGAAGCGAGGTGGCGGAGGGGGAGGCGGGGAGCGGGAAAGGCAGGCAGGGAGGGGAGGGGGAGAGGGAGAAGGAGGGGAAGGAAGCGGCAAGGGGAGGCAAGATGGAGGAGGAGACGAGGCCGGAAGAAACAATTTGTGCGGCGTTTAAGACGAAAGTGGGCTGCGCCGCTGATCGCGTCAAGTGAAACATTTCTTCGAGTGTGTCATTCCCAAGGCGGAAATTGAGAAAATGGCAACATGGCTGCAAGTTTGTGCTTTACGATGAACATCTAGACGAAATTGGTTGAAATGTTTATGGGATATTTGTAAATGTTAAAAAAAAGAAAAAGATATTAGTGCATTTTATCAGTAATAATGGACTAGTTTAAGAACGTTTGTCTGTCAACATTTATTAAGAATGATACAAAATATATGTCTAAAAAGGTAGAATTCCTTTAGATTTATCATTGCTCTTTATTTACTAATTACAATTTTTACCTGCACTGGAGTTTTGATACCTGCTTTATATACTTAGTAATGATTTGTACTGCTGATAATACGCAAATTGATCATTTTTTTATGCATATTTTTGTGTTGTGTCATTTACATGATTAGTGCTGATGACAGTTTAATGATGTTAATGACAGGGGGAATTCATAAGCTCAGCTGTATCTCTGATATTCATTTGTGAAATGTTTATTAAATCATATTTAGCCAGTGCCCGGTGCTGTAACAAGTGCACTGTAATTTTAGATTGCACTGCTATGTGCATGATGCATGAGGA
>NC_051409.1:12555849-12556167 GCF_015228065.2 Penaeus monodon | reverse complement strand
TGTGCGAGAGGAACATCTGGTCGGCACCTTATTAAAATCCGCTAGGCCGGCGGGGTCGCGGCCGGCCATCCGTCATCGGCCAGGCCAAGTGGCCAGCCACCCAGACCGAGCAGAAGGTCGCCGAACCCTGATAAGTCGTAGGCCTTAATATTCTCGCGGTGGAAAGGGGTGGTGGGAGGGACATGAAGCGGTGATCCCAGACGGATAAGTCAGTCGCGTTGTTTGTCATTATTCTGCACGATCACCCTTGTCGGCGGAGCTTCCCCCGTCGTAAATCAAGATCATAAATCAATTCCAGTATCAGCGCCGATCGGTCGA
>NC_051409.1:12555685-12555786 GCF_015228065.2 Penaeus monodon | reverse complement strand
CATCCCAAGAGATAAGGCGTCGTAGGAGTAGAGAGTAGGCGAACATCCCCTAATTTGACACGATGCTTAACTGACGGTCCATTACCCAAGTTTCTCGCTGA
>NC_051409.1:12555386-12555659 GCF_015228065.2 Penaeus monodon | reverse complement strand
TGTCTGCATATAATTACTGCTAAATTGGCTTAGTGTGCTGGGGCGGCTCATGGGCGAGCACCAGTGCGTATACAATAAGAAACCACGTATATACTGATAGATACACATATAGAACTGTGAGTGCGTATACACCTACGAGAATACCCTGGCTTTCTTTTACGAACGGTAAACAGGCAATTCATTAACTTTTTAATATTTTGTTTATTTATTTAAAAATGGTAAGACGTGAGAGAATTTCCATCCCACATTTTTTCACCAGATACCGGAAGACTT
>NC_051409.1:12555157-12555345 GCF_015228065.2 Penaeus monodon | reverse complement strand
GCGCTGTATATGGGTTCTCGTAATTAGTGAGGCTACTCTAAGTGGTGAAAATTCCAAGGCGGCAGAGAAGATTGTGGTAATGGGTTTGTTTGTGCACACGCCGTGGAGTTAATGCTCGTGTAGCGAACCTGCTGGGCTTTTTCCCATCTATCTCAGTGAGACTCACTGTATCCCATTTAAGGTTGGCT
>NC_051409.1:12554176-12555023 GCF_015228065.2 Penaeus monodon | reverse complement strand
TATACTACAGTTTGAAGAATACCCCTCCAGATCTATCTAAAATGCCTCTGCCTACCTCCTTCCCAACCACAACCCGAATCTTCGCCGCCACAACCAACGCCTCCGCCGTCCTGTCGCTGCCGGAATAACTCCCCTTAAGATGGACTTACAACTTGCGTAATGAAACGAATGTCGAGTTAATGAACAACATTTCAAATTGGATAATGTAATGAGTGAGCATACACAGCCCCACGACTGTTAATTATACACATGAGGATCCTTTTACCTTTGCTGAGAATCTCCATGTTCTCTCGTCTTTTCCTGTGTGCGCCTTCTCTCCTCATTCCGCCTTATGTGCGCGTCTTTTTCTTCTTTCCCCTCTTCTCCCCTCCACCTTTCCGTCTTTCCGCCCTCGCCCTTCTACATACGCAACTACACGCGTGTAGCACACTCGGGGAGTAATTCTGAATCTTGTCTCTGTTATGTTTTGTCTTCTTTTGCGAACTCCGAAGAAAAATGAGAATTGTGGTAATGGCACACCCTGGGACGCAAATTCACGTGGACCAGAAGCAGTTTTGAGCAGAGGCTTCCTCATTACGCTGTGGCACTCTGCATTCTGTCTCCACCTTACCCTCTACCTGTCTTCATCCTACTCTCAGCCTGACTTCAACCTCCACACAGCTTAGCTTCACTCTGCCGTCAGCCTGTCATTACCTAACCCCCAGCCTAGCTTCAGCCTCTCCTCAGCCTGACGTCACCTTGGCCTGAGATCCACAGTTTCTGCGAGGCCAGATTTTCCTGCTTGAGTACGCCCGCTTATGGTCTCGGCTCTGTTCTCTGGGAGGAATAAGTGCGACGGGACTTGAGA
>NC_051409.1:12553846-12554139 GCF_015228065.2 Penaeus monodon | reverse complement strand
TGGAACATTTTGGGAGGCTTCACTGATCATTAATCGTGATTGGAATATGGGAGGTGAATTATTCGATGGCAGGAGGTAGTGATAGTCGCGGGAAAGAATAAAAGGGTAGACAGTGAGTTTTGTGTTTGGGCGGAAGGGGGGGGGGGTGCCAGGGCGCTAAAGGTCAGGGCGAAGGGCAGATCAGCTGTTTCATTGGAGCCGGATGAGCTCAGTGTAGCCGGGTCGTGTCCAGCCGGGCCGGGGGTGATAAGGCGGCCTCTGCCCGGCTCACTAAGCTCATTATGTATAGGTTT
>NC_051409.1:12553449-12553686 GCF_015228065.2 Penaeus monodon | reverse complement strand
GTGCGGGCGTGTCAGTGGATGCGGCTGTTTGCCTTTCAATTTGTTTTAGGTGTACTTAAACCTTAAACCAGAGCAGATTTATTAGGCAAACCCTGGGGAGGAGAGAGAAGACAAGAGAGAAAAACAGTAAAATTAATGTCGCGCTGCAGCAGATGAACACCATGCTGTCCCCAGGGTGGTTGGAGTCTGCATCCGCCCACACGTTATTAACACTCGTTACGTGAATGCTTGGTCTTG
>NC_051409.1:12552724-12553405 GCF_015228065.2 Penaeus monodon | reverse complement strand
GCTTTCCGACTCCCCCTCGGTGGCCTTGACTCGTCGCTTAATCCGCTTGCTTTGGTTCGCCATTTGTGCTTGGGAATGGACCCTCGATTGAGCTTTTACTTATTTATTTATGTTTGAGCTCTGAAAATAAACTAGGATGTAGCAGCTTTCTTGACGGGAATGTGACCGACAGACAGCAAGACGGGGTTAATACGGTGCGATAATGTTACGGCCGTTGGCTGAGCTGAACATAAAGGAGACTTGTGCCCCGTAAGGTTCTTATTCCACCCCGCGTGACGTATGATGATGCCATTTGTAATCGCTTCGTTGTTGTAAGGAATGTTACCAATGTGCCACTACTTTATATCTTTTTGTAATACCCCAATCGAAATGTGAATATAGATTTAATTTTCTGCATGTATGTGCAGGACGTATGTGTCCCAACGACTGTGGCCACCCACTTGTGTTTTGTGTTTGCATGCTTGTATTTTAAACGTATAATCTAACGTTGAATATATTATTCTACGGTTCTGGCGAGCAGACCGAGAGGTCACCGTTGCTACGAACAGGGAAATATGTTATTGTGTTTTCCGAGTATTGACTAAAGTGGCTCTCAGAACTAAGTGAGCAGCGGGTGAATTTGTGCCCCCGCCCACTTAACTCCTGTCTTCTTTCCCTCTCCCCTTGTCCACTTCGCCATAC
>NC_051409.1:12552378-12552600 GCF_015228065.2 Penaeus monodon | reverse complement strand
ATGGGGATCCCGATGTTATGTGTGTGTAGCAGCAAACGTGACTCGCATGGAGTGAGTCCGACTCTTCCAGACGCTTGGGGTGGGGTGAGGGGGTGCGAACTTGCTTTGGGAAGCGTCCATCGGAGTAAAGGACAGGTTAGGGAAAGCGCGCTTAAGAGGGTGCGATGTCAAGTGCGGTAAGTGCGAGAGAGACGTTTGAGAGCTTACGGACGAGTGCAGCCG
>NC_051409.1:12552074-12552354 GCF_015228065.2 Penaeus monodon | reverse complement strand
CCAGTCGAGTCTAAACCCAAACACTGTAATCGAGTTATCCTTGTGTTAGATCATGGGGCTCAAGATGGAAATAGGCGAAGTTCGGATGTTTATTTGAAGCTAAGAGTTGCATCTCAGTGTGAAGGCGACTTAGGGTTTCTCTTGTATTGTATGTAGAAAGAACGGTCTGTTTTGCAACAGTGATTACGCTTGGTATTTCGGTCATCTGTGAATGTGGATGTATGGACGTATAGTGGTTTGTGCTCGTACAAACATGTAGCACTGTGGCATAACCATTTGA
>NC_051409.1:12551879-12552002 GCF_015228065.2 Penaeus monodon | reverse complement strand
GCATTGTATGCTGGTTCGTCATTGCTAACATCGTCCAGAGTCTGCCAATTGTTTCCTCCCCATCACTTGCTCCCCCGCCTGTCCTGCCAGCTGCTGCCGGGGAAATTGTAAGCCCCGGGGCAC
>NC_051409.1:12550899-12551847 GCF_015228065.2 Penaeus monodon | reverse complement strand
ATTGGTAAAGGGTTAGATGAAAGTAAAATGGAAGTAGAAAAGGGGGAAAACTTTGGGATGTAAAAGGGAGAGGATGAAGAATAGATGGACGAGATTTGGTAGGTTTGGAATGGACTGGGAGGATAAGGAGTGGAAAGGGTGCTGGTGGGAGAGCGGAGGTGGAAAGCAAGCGAAATTAAGAATCAAGATATAGGTGAGGCAGGGATGTAAATACTGGATAGAGTGAAGTATCGTCCTCTGTCACCTTGGACCTTCTCTTCTATCCCCTTCACCTGTGTAATTCATACGGGGAGTAGGTCAGGTAGACAAGCTGGGTGAGGAGGCAGCGCGTAGAGGCGGGAGAGGGTGGAGGGATATATATCTGACACCGACCCCGGTCTTGTTTCCCTCACCGACAGAGAGAAAAGTCTTATGACAGCCGTGCACGCATTCTGACAACAGCATCGATGGCCACTGACAGAATGCCAATAGCAGGCGGACAATGAAAAGGTTTGACGCACACATGGGTGGGTTCTTATCCCCCGCCACGCCGCCCAGGATCCCGAAGGAGGCTGCGCCGAGGACTTAGGTGTAGCCAGGGACATCAGGATTGTTTATGGATCCGATGTTGGGTGACATCTAGACCGCGGCAAGGAGAGGCAGACGGCGGCCGCGAGAGAGCCACCTAGAAAATGCCGGGGACAGCCAGATGGTGCGGCCGAGCCAGGGTCCGCTACCTTCATTATTTACGACTCGCTGGTGGAAGGGAGACTCGCGGCCGGGAAACCATTTGTTTGCGTGCGATGTCTTCGTTTCCTCCCACAAAGAGAATCGTCCGTGGTTGACCGGGCTTTGTTGAGGAATTCCCGGAGACACGATTGTCCTCACGCTGGGCAGTTTGTGTGATGTTTACATTACGGCTGTATAGGCCTCGCGGGGGAAAGGTCGGCTTTTCATTTCCTTTTTTTT
>NC_051409.1:12550365-12550874 GCF_015228065.2 Penaeus monodon | reverse complement strand
GTATTGTGTTTTGGGCTCGAGGCATAGAGAGGAAAACGGCAGATAAGTAGGTATGATAGGGACGGGAATTCACACTGTATGCTAATTATTTGCTTCCGTGTTCTTGCTATAAGATAATATGTGCATCTTTTGTTTTGTACGACTTCTTTATTCTTACTTTCACTAATGATATCACATTGCCTCCTACTTGCTCTCGTGACTTTCGCTGGATCATCACACCTTTCCCTTTTGCCTTGGTTTTACACCTACTGGTTCTTGGTTCTCTTCGCTTCTGTCTTATCGGTTTCTTTTAATGTTCTCCCTCTCCATTTGTCTTCTACTTTGTTAATTGCTTCCCCTCATTTACTGCTATGCTCTCTCATCTCTCCGTGCACTCACCTCGTTCATTATTCTCAGGTTTCCCTCTTCCGCGTATCTCTTAGAAATTTCCCTTTTTCTCACTCTTTCTTCATCTCATCACTTTTCTACTTCTCATTCCTCGTTTTTTATGTATCTTTATATCTGTAGCC
>NC_051409.1:12549764-12550250 GCF_015228065.2 Penaeus monodon | reverse complement strand
GATGGGCCGCTTCTTCCGTGTCCTGGACCGAAACCAAAGCCACTGAAGGAAAAGCCTCCGTTTTACTCCCACTTTACCACCGGGGATAATATTTTCTCCTGATCCCCGCGAGGTCCTAGAACTTAGTAGTCGTGGGAGGAGAGGGAGGGAGAGATGGAGAGGAAGGAGGACAGGGATGTAGAGAGATAGAGGGAGAGGGAAATAGAGACTGGAAAAGATGGAGAAGGGAAAATATAGTAGAGAGCGAGTGACGAAAAGGGAAAATAAAGTAGAGAGCGAGTGACGAAGAGGGAAATAGGACAGACAGGCATAGGAGAGAAGAAAGGAAGGGAGAGAGTAAGACTAAGTCGGACAGAGCGAAGGAGGCCAGCATTTTCATGCAGCTTAAGCGTCATTATGTCGGACACGTGTTATTGCGGAAATGCTGGTGTTGTAAAGCAATGGCCGAGCGGGAGATGTACTTCTTTCACGGGAAGTCAACGTTGT
>NC_051409.1:12548867-12549604 GCF_015228065.2 Penaeus monodon | reverse complement strand
CTGGTGTCCGCGTCCCTGCTGGCATGCCGTGTTCCTGCTGTCACCGAAGAAACCGGTGATAGTGATCATGCTGGTGGGTTTGGTTCTGAAGAAATAAATAATTTACGTGTATACATCCGAACGACTGTCTGCTCATATGTTGCCTCCTGCTTTGGTATGCGTGCTAAACGTGTTAAAGTATGCACACATAGTTTCCAAGAAGTTGCATAAAGATATATTACTCCCAGCGCAGACAGGGCAAGGCGTAAAGGAGAGGAAGGATTAAGATTATACAGATTTAACAAGTTTAAGGCCCCTGGGCGACGACGTGTGGGCTGGATGTGCGAGGAGAAGCAAGGGGCGAGACGAGGAATATGGGGAGTTTAGCAAGGGAGAAGGATGGGATGGGCTTCCGAGAGGAGGACAAGGGAGCGGGTCGAGGGGAGCAAAGCAAGGGAGAAGGATGAAACGGGCGACCAAGAGGAGGACAAGGGAGCGGGTTAAGGTCTGCTTGGATGGCTGCAACATTACCTACATTCTTGTCGCGGAACTGAGAAGGTTTGTGAGGGCAACTTAGGGCAGTTCCAGAGGGACGCTCGCGGATTTGCGCTCGAGTTTCCACGGGAGTTTGGCAAGTGCTCTGCGGAGATATTCATTTTTTCTTGCTCAGGTATCTGATGCCTTGTTAACCGGTGTTCGTAATTCTTCTTTGTGTTGACATTTTTTCTTCTTGTTTACACACGCGCGCAAGCTTACGG
>NC_051409.1:12548575-12548713 GCF_015228065.2 Penaeus monodon | reverse complement strand
GTATATAGAAGTTGGTTAGGGGTTACAGAGTCTCGGTCTACCTGCCAATACCTGTCACACTCCACCCTCGTCACCGGTGGCGCTCTGATATTGGGATAAGATAACCAATAAAGAACATCAAGGTTATTCCGACGGATA
>NC_051409.1:12547493-12548017 GCF_015228065.2 Penaeus monodon | reverse complement strand
ATCAGTTAATGTCTCATTATTATTTTGTCGCGTAGCCTGGGCGAGGCGCCGCTTCTCCCAGGTAACCTTCCTCGTAATTATTGGACATCTTGTCCCTCCTCAAGACAAGATGGCGGCTAAGATGCTGTAGGATGATGTTGGAGATTTTTCTCAAGTGAAAGAAGATATTATGATGTAGAATATAGCAGCAGAATGTTCTGCTGTTGTATTTAGAGGAGTGAGGAATAAGTGAAAATGTTGTTGATAAAAAAAAATGACTAACGTTTTAAATTATAACAAAACAATCAGCGAAAGACGTACACAAGTCACTTATCTTTGATTAATTCAGATTGACGACTTCACTGTCTCTCTAATGGTTAATATTCTGTCTTGGTTCGCCTACTTAGTAAGAAGGAGTGTCTAGTGAAAACAAATTACTCTGCCAGCCACGTCCGTCGCCCTAAACGGAATGATTGATCAGAAGCCGGGGTCGAGGCTGAGCGGAAGTTTCAAGTCAATTTATGCGCCTTCTGTGACTCTCTTGG
>NC_051409.1:12546026-12546878 GCF_015228065.2 Penaeus monodon | reverse complement strand
TGATTATAAACCGTGTGTGCTGTATTCAAATGAGACGTTTTGAGGTAAACTAGACGAGTTATTTTATGTTTTATCTTTATTTTCTAACTGAACTTGTTTTTAAGTTAATGTCTTTTAATTGGACTATAATCACACACAAAAATGAATTTAGCTTTTTTAGGGATTTTGCTGCGTTAATTACATGTTTGTTTCTGCGATATTTATTGCATGTTTCCCTACCAGTGTGTATATACAAATAGATATATTTATTTTTGTTCTATCGCATGTTCATTGTTTAGGTATTGTGCTATGAATATTTGAAATACAGAATTATATAAAGCACATGTTTTCACGTAAAATTTTTGATCAGACGCATTTTTCATGACGATAATGAAATGCGAAGTTTGACAATCGGTGCTATAATATGGTCAGATATTGCGTGGTGACCGGAACCGCGTTCGTGTCCTCGCTCATCACGTCACTTAATACTTGTGGGGATTAGAGTAAATCGGGATTGCACGGGGAAATAGTTCACAGGTTCAGCTCATATTTTTCTGTTAATGGATATTTATAATCGGTTTGTGAATGGACTGCCTTCATGGCATAACGCATTAAGTCAAAGCATTGAGGTAAAATGTTTTTCAGAAATTATCTTTATTGCTAACCAGTTGGTTTATGCCAGGCTGTTTAAAGTAATTTTTTCTTGTGTTTTGTTTAGTTGACAGAGATCTGTCTCCGTCAGTGGCTCTCTGACCAGTTTTAGTTTGTTTAATTTTGCCAAGTATTTCTTTTTGGATCCATTATTGTTCTGAAACTGCCGTAATCACGTGATGACCATTCTAGCGAATGAAAATTTTACTTCAGGGCGTCTGC
>NC_051409.1:12545609-12545978 GCF_015228065.2 Penaeus monodon | reverse complement strand
GGGGGGGGGGGTCCTTTGAGGAAGTGTGACATGTGCGGTGATGTGGAGTGACAGCCGCGATATGGGATATTCCTGTGAGTACCTCGAGTGTGGGACGCGGAAGGAGATTGAGATATGCTTAATTAAAACTGTGCGTCGGAGTTTGTTTGTTGTTCTTTTTTCGTGGATTCCGTCCTTCTTCAAATCCGAGTTGAGATCCTTAGCGTTAGAAATGAGAAAAGAAAACTGGTATTTATATCTCTCGGCTGTACCTTCTGTTTCGATCTGAACAGCAAGGCGATAGGAATGAAGGCAAAGAGCTGTGGGTGAGGCGGAGTCGGCAGAGGGATAGTCTGCTGCTTACACGCCGCCCTTTCAGACGCTCTTGTC
>NC_051409.1:12545338-12545466 GCF_015228065.2 Penaeus monodon | reverse complement strand
ACGAGATTACACCGTGGGCCAAGAAATGCCTCGGATTCTTTACGTAATTTATGGCGAGTTTGGATTTTTGCCGAGATTATGTTTTAGCTGTTGAGGAAAGTGAGGCATGGTGGCGCGGGGGGAGGGGG
>NC_051409.1:12544441-12544655 GCF_015228065.2 Penaeus monodon | reverse complement strand
GATCCCGCCCCAAGTATTTAAATCAGAAACCAAATTGTCAACAAAACTAAGCGAATTGCCGATCGCGGCGGGAAAGCCCCTTATCAGGCAAGACCGCACACTTATTCTCGCTGTTTCAGAGGCGGAATGGTCCCATTGAACCCTGCGAGAAAAAAGGCCGGGAGATGCACATATTTCTCTCTGCGGTGGTCGGTCTGCCCTTTGGAGTTTTTAT
>NC_051409.1:12543874-12544382 GCF_015228065.2 Penaeus monodon | reverse complement strand
TTTGTATCATTCCTATCATATGATTCTTATTGACGGACAAGTCATGGTTTAGTTCGTCATAGTTTAGTTCAGATATTTGGGAAAAAAATAGATACAAAGTCAAGCCTATAAAACACCGAAATATTCGTCTTGATCATCAGCAAGGAATTATATGATATTAGATATAATGTCGGCGTTATCTGCACTGCCATCGATAACTCGCAATACTGAAATTCTGGAAATGGCAATTTGCAGAATAACCGTTAAATCGAAGCATGTAGGAGGAAAAGGGAGGGCGGGGGAGGCGCAAGGTAGGGGAAGGTGGTAGACCTCCATCTTATTACCCGAAAAAATTGATGGAGTGTCATACATCACAGTAATGAATTTCTTCAGCACTATTTTCAATTTGAGATACCCTGAGTGCTGCCATAAATATTTGGTGGGTTGGTTATCAAGTCAGGAAAGGGTGGCTGGGGGGGGGGGGGGAGGAAAAGAGGAAGAGGTGAAGCTGATAAAGGATGGGGAATAG
>NC_051409.1:12543698-12543784 GCF_015228065.2 Penaeus monodon | reverse complement strand
CTTAAAAAAGGATATGGACTCTAGGGGAGTAAACACTGATAACAAAAGGAGGAATACTGGTGAAAAAGTAGATAAAAGGGCATGGT
>NC_051409.1:12543564-12543666 GCF_015228065.2 Penaeus monodon | reverse complement strand
TTTTGGATTATAAGCGTCCTTGACATTCTATTGTAACACTGACGAGTGAAGAGGACGATATCTTCATTGAGGATCGGCCATCTTCATCTTCTTTGTTAGTTC
>NC_051409.1:12543160-12543476 GCF_015228065.2 Penaeus monodon | reverse complement strand
ATCCTGAAATTATGCATTTCGTGACTCGCTGGACATCGCCACGGTGTTCTCGGAAAACTGGAAACAGTTGCCAGTTAAGCAAATTTCTATGTGAGATGGCAAACATTTGCCAGTGTTGATTTTGTGTTATTTACGCCATTCACGAGTTACTTTCTATTACACACTCCACTGTTGTCACATTGATTAGCTTTTCTCCCCTTTATTACACGCGCATCATCAGTTTCATTATTACTGTAACATTTTGCAAATCATTAATATGCATAACGTCGCCCGCTTCCCTCCGTTCCACCGCGGGGCACTTAAGCATGGATAGCTT
>NC_051409.1:12542149-12543127 GCF_015228065.2 Penaeus monodon | reverse complement strand
ATATAGACACTTTTTTCCCTGTCATTCCTCCTCACTTTTCATTTTGTTTTCCTTCTCCTTTCATCCGTTTTCTGCTCTTCATTCTTTCCATGAGTCTGTTATTCTTTCCATAAATTAATCATTGACATTTGTTTTCCGGGTTTCCCGTTTGCGCTCCTTTCCCTCCTTCTGCGTCGCCCTCTGTTTATCCCCTTGTCTCCTTCTTTCATTCCCTGCATCTTGCGTCCATCGCGTGGCTGGTGGGCGAGATGGAAGGATTAATATATTGATTGGATGCTGCTGCCGAAGCGGCCGCGTTCCTCGCAAGGCGCCCGCGGGAAGATCCGGGACAGATCGTCGGGATCTCGACGGCGCCCTAATCGACGCCCTCGGAAAGGGATAGTGCGGCGCTTGCGAAGGTTCTTGGGTGGGATACCGTAGGGGTTTCCATGGATGCACAAATAGTATTAATAATATTAATATGTATTTCTAATTTTACACAATTCATTTTATCATATAATTTCATATTGAGCAAACACTCTTTGAATGAACGAGACTCTTACTAAATCTTAAGTGTGAAGGTTTAAAGGCCAGTGGTAGTGTAAAGTAAGTGGTCTTATAACCCTTGAGTATTTACAGGTTGCGTGGAGTAGTTAGGCTGACACATCCTCAGAGAATGATACAGTGGGTGCTTGGTGCTTGCGTGTGAAGTCGATGGTGTTTTTGGGGTCAGCATTTTCTATAAAATGTATAAAAAAATCAAATATTTTGGCTGCAATTTAACTATGTTTGTCAATTCATCTGTGGTCTTGTTTTTTTTAGCCCTTTTCTATTTGTTTATTTAATTTGCCTACAGGCTCTCCTCCCTTCCTGTATGTCTGTCTATTTATATCTGTGTGTGTACCTGCCTCTTTGATTAGGCCGTTCCATCTTTTATAGATCTTTTCTTTGTTTTCATCTTTACATTCCCGCCCCCTCATCCCCCTTTTTTCCCCATCA
>NC_051409.1:12541750-12542045 GCF_015228065.2 Penaeus monodon | reverse complement strand
CAGCCACGCTTCTTCAGTGTCGCACTTCTGAGTTAGTTATATGCATAAGACCGCAGTGCAAGAAGGGCGTGTTGTCATTCAGGCTCGTTCGTAATTATGCAAAGTTTGATTTATTGCAGATTTGCTTGCTAATTGAGCGTAATTCTCAACGTAACACTGAGTGCAGTGCATTGTTGTCTGTGCGATGTGTTTCAGGGACATGATACAATTGGACGTAATCGTATGCTGTACGAGTAAATATATTTGGGGAGCGATGTTTCAGACTGTAACTTTATGAAAAAAAATGGAACGGGAT
>NC_051409.1:12541576-12541685 GCF_015228065.2 Penaeus monodon | reverse complement strand
TTTACCGAGTGCGCGTGGTCGTGTTTTATGTGCTTCTGCAAGAATTTATGTGCAGGATTTAGTTTTGCTTCGGTCGTAACTAATCTTTCTTAAATACGGTTACACGTCT
>NC_051409.1:12540691-12541498 GCF_015228065.2 Penaeus monodon | reverse complement strand
AAAAATTGACTCACTCTTGCAAACATCTAAAGAAACAGTTTAGTAAAAATTCGCTGGTGAAAGGCGAATGGGCTATTTTCTCGGCTCGCTGATGCACGTGGTCCTAGAAAAATATCCATGCGGAAGACTTTGCCAAGAGAACCATGTTGAGGTCAAGGAGAGAGGGCCGTGACCGCGTGACAGGATCTTATTGCGGATGAGAGACGCTCTTTAGTTCGATCCGGATAATTTTCTTGTTTATCTTCTCAGGTCATGTGCTCTGGCTGGCCTGTTACGAGGCTCGAGCTCACTAATGGCTTGCCAATTAGGGTATTGGGTCAGCTCTGTTCAAGGGGAGTTGCCAAAGGGTTAGACGCAGAGATGCCAGCTTTTGTTTTCCACGGCAAAATCCGAGGTAGATTTTTTTCTGTACTTTGTACTTTTTTGTACTGTGTCTTCCACCGTAAGAAAAAAAATCAGCCGCGTGATGAGGAGGAAAGTCAGTCCTGTGCCACACACACTGACGCTTTCCTCAGCCCTGGTAAAAGCCATCCCTTTTCCCTTCTCGCCCTCATTTCCCCCTCACTTCTGCCAGCATTATCATCATAACTGGCTCTCGCCCTCCATCAGCGGACGCACATCTTCCCTTCTCCTTCTCACGCATCGCCAATCAGTAGGTGAACAACGCTAAGGCAGCTTGTGCACCATTCCTAACGCCGCCACCATCAACCTCTTTGTTTCTCCCTGGCGACTCTTTCTCTCCGGCCTGAAAACAGTAATCAGAGAAATGGTAGAAGAGTCTGTCTTCTGCTCCTCGGGCGGAGTGTG
>NC_051409.1:12540276-12540482 GCF_015228065.2 Penaeus monodon | reverse complement strand
GAATCAGCGCCAGCACGAAGACTCCAGGATAAACTCTTGTTAGAGGGGAGAGAATGCGAGGCTGAGATAGAGCCTGTGTTTACCTTATGGATAAAGATTTATGCATGGAAGAGTGCGTATGTGTGTAGACTGGGAGTGAAGTGGGTCTGTGTATTACCAACTTTTCTTCTTTTTCTTTGTGTGTGAATCTCAACACAAACACACAC
>NC_051409.1:12538971-12540064 GCF_015228065.2 Penaeus monodon | reverse complement strand
GGTGGGATCATGAGCGCCCATGTCTTTGAGTGTGTTTTGGAGCGCAGAATACGTATTTGCTCGCAATAAGGATGTGCGCCAGTGCATACAGGCAGCTTCAGAAGTTTTATTTATAGTCGATATTCACTTTGTATACAGAGTAACCATTGTGTGAATGGAGTACCTCCGTGTGATGGGTCAGATGGGCTGGTATTTGTTCAGGACGGACGTACCTGGAATAGTTGTTGCACACGTTTTACATGTTTTTCTTTGCAGCTTTTTACTGCAAGTGCGTGTGTTAGTTTCTGTTGCATATTGCTCAAGAAACATTCTGGGGGTCATGCTTTTGTTTGTACTTTCTTAACAATTTTTTGTCGTGTTATTTCTTTGCAAGAGGCTATACCAAAGGAGGGCTTTTTGCACGAAAATTATACATTTTTTCCGTGTCGGTCGTACTTTTAAGCAAGTTAGAAAGGCATCGATCAAAGGTAGCTCGTATAAATATCAGGGGTGAGATTTATGGTACTGCTAATACAGGTCGAGTACCCGAACTTTTTAAAAGTTCTTTATTAACCCTTTTAGATTTTTATGCGTTCCTGTTAAATTCCTCTTGCATTTAAGTTTTATTAATTTATTAGTATATATCGATTTGGGCGACTGTTCTTGCATATCTTCATTACAGACATAATTTGCGATTTTAGTTTCTTGCAGCATAACTTTGCTTCATTTTTTGCATAAATAATCTTCTGGTCGTGTTTTGAATATTCTGACATTTTTTTTCACATCAGTGGCAACTTGTGTTACTTCACGAATAATGGAGGTAGTGTTCTTATTCAGATTTCTAGTGTATCTCGAATCACTCTCGATGCTCGGGTTAGTCGCCCGCGAGCAACACTTACCTCCAGCGCGTTCGGTATGTAGATTTGTTTTTATGTATGCTGATGATTCCATTAGCGAGGTCGTGTTGGCAGCGTCACTTTTCCTCCGGCTAAGCGTCTTTCCCCTTTCGTCGGCGCTTTTCTTGTGCGTGCAGGTAATTACGCCGATGCTTGCTGATAACGGGGCAGTCTGGGCCTTGATTACACCTGCCTCGCGCGTTGGATTCCCTCGATAG
>NC_051409.1:12538272-12538719 GCF_015228065.2 Penaeus monodon | reverse complement strand
ACTTCCCTTTCCCATCCCCTTAATGCCTTCTGTCTTCGTCTTAGACTTTCTTTCTTTTATTTATCCACCTTTTCCCGGTATTATCCTGTTATCAGTCGTCTCGCCATCCCTTCTCCCTATTACTTTTACACGCCCTCCTTACCTTCTCTACCCCCCCCCCCTCCCGCCTATGTCCCCACGCATTCCCTACCTTCGTATGCCCCCTCCCCCCACTTCTACTCCCCCCCCTCCCCTCCCTCTGCCTGAGATTTGAGGACATAAGATTTGCATACATTCAGAGGGTCTGCCACGGAGAATTAACTCGGCAGTTTGTTTCTTTCAAGGCACCTTGATGAAGCCAGAGAGGGAAACTCATTTTTTTTACCCCACACCCTCTTTTAAAGTTTAATTTCCCTCGAAAAATCAGACGTTGCCACATGGATTTTTTTACCACCACGCCAAACGAGA
>NC_051409.1:12538099-12538230 GCF_015228065.2 Penaeus monodon | reverse complement strand
AGACCTAGAGGATAGTTACAAATATCTGCCACAACAGAGAGGAATGTAAATTGAATGCAGTGGTGTATTCAGTGTCCTAGAGTTGTCGCCACTGGGTACATAACTGCTGCGTGGAGATGGCATTACGAGTT
>NC_051409.1:12537621-12537841 GCF_015228065.2 Penaeus monodon | reverse complement strand
GTGATACTTGTGCGAGGAGAAAGTGAGGCGAAATGCCAGCAATCGGGGGGGAATATGCGACTAGACGATGAGTCGGAATGCGCGGAGGAGATTACACGAAACACCACAATGACGAAGATGAAACGCCCAGATAGAGAGAAAAAAGATCTGGAGCGGAGATATTGTAACCGTTGAGAGGAAGCGAGATAGAAGGACGTCGCGAGTGAAGGAGACTTGACGC
>NC_051409.1:12537425-12537551 GCF_015228065.2 Penaeus monodon | reverse complement strand
CGGGTGATTAGGACAGACACGTTCGAGGCTCTTGTGCTGCGCAGGGAGATTGGAAACGGCCATTGTGGCGTCGCCTCCGTCTTCCCTTCCACGCTAATGTACACTTTGACCTCGAGCTATGGTTAC
>NC_051409.1:12536120-12537331 GCF_015228065.2 Penaeus monodon | reverse complement strand
GCGCTCGCTTTTGCTTTCTAATTTTCATGCACTTCTACCGCCTCATTGTTTCATCCAATTTTGTGTCGTTTCTAAATCTCCTTTTCTCTTGCCTTCGCCCCCTTCAAGTATCTATCCTTTTAACCCATCTTTGTCCATCTTCGTGATCTCCCTGAAAGCAGAGGGAAGGTAGAAAAGAAACATGAATAACGGCAGGAAGGAACAGGGCAAGGAGAGAATACGGACGAAGGCGGCTAGATGAAGGACAAGGCGAGAGCGATAAGGGCCATGCACGCAGGCCGCATCATTGGTTCACCTTGCAAGGGGATTGATGGCAGTATGGACGGCATCTCTGGAGACATTTTGGTGCAGCCTTCGCAGGAGAGGCTTGGGGCGGGATGGGGTTAGGCGGGGAGGGAGGGGGCCGTGAATGCCGCGACGGGAAAAGTCTTCCGGGGACATTCTTAAGGAGCAAGGATGGCGTTCTTGCTGGATTTTGATACCGATGCGAGTATGGCCGGAGGAGCTACCCGGGAGATCCTGGGAAATCCTTGGAACGATGTCCAGAGAAGTCTTGATGCTATTGTGGAAGGTGATTTTCTTTGGTTTATGTGGCTGGGTGGAGGCCAGGAAGACGTGCTGTGTGTGTTCGAGGTGTAAGGCATGTTCATTTTGGTTAATATATTGTTGAGAAGAGGACGTGTGCTTACGTAGCAACATTGTCCGTTATGCAGCAAGAGGGACGTCCGTGTATTAGCTCTGACAACATTGGTGTAGCAAGATTGATTATGCGTTCCTGGGAAGCCATAACGTAACAACATTTTCTATACACCGACAGACAGTAGTAACATCGAAAGAATGGAAGTCAGCGTAGAGGATGGATTGGAGTAAATAAATTTAATTTATTAAGTAAAGGGAAAATATGGCAAAGAATATCGACCAAACGAACGGCGTTGCTGAAAAATTACGCGCATCATTTTTCACAGAAAAGGAACAAGTGTAGAGAAGGGTAGATATAATTCAGGGCAGATTTAGCATATCTCTTTCTGCTTGTACGATCCAGTTACTCGAGCTTGATGTCCCTTCTGTGTGAAGCAATACTAAAAATAGGTTGGGGAAATGAAGTAATGGATTACAAACAAAAAGAAGAGGAAACGTTTTTGGAGTGAAAAGCAAGTGTTTTGGAAAATTGTGCTAAATATTGAAAATATTATATATAGATAGAGAACGCC
>NC_051409.1:12535959-12536069 GCF_015228065.2 Penaeus monodon | reverse complement strand
GCAGAAGGGTTATGTCGCCAGCAAAGGAAGGGAGTAATCTAATAGGAAGGGAGGAGAGGATGATATAGATGCGTTCTGTCGGGAAAACATGTTCATTTTCACCCGCGTGT
>NC_051409.1:12533427-12534474 GCF_015228065.2 Penaeus monodon | reverse complement strand
ACCAAATAATAGCTGGTGTACGGGAACTCCTTGGGGAGCAAAGGGAAGGAAAGCGGCAGGTAGGCCGACGGGATGACGAGGGCCGGAGTGCAAGGGCGCCAGTGCCACCTCGGTGATCAAAGCCTTAATTAATAGCCAGGATTTTGGAATGAGGGAAGAAGACCTTGGGGAATGGGGGAGGGAGAGGGGGAGGGGGTTAGAGTGAATATGATGGCCAGGGTCATAGAGTGTAAATGCTTGAAAGGAGTGTAAATGTGGTGTAGTGAGATGTGCAGTTGTTGTGGCAGGGGATTAGGAAGAAAGTACAGGCGAGGGAGAGGAGTGGCTGCAGAAAAGAGGAAGAACTGGAGCGGATGGCGAGCCACGAGGGGAGGATTTCACACGTATTTCCAGAATTATGTAAACGCGGCAGGGTTGAGATGGCCTGTTTAGTGCGTGTGAGGAAAGGACGGTGACTTTTGAATGTGCATATCAAAGGGTTATATGATTAAGAAACGACACAAATGCAAAGGGAAGAGGCAGGGGTGAGAGCGAGATCACTGGCTGAGGAAATGAGCAACTTTCATATGATGGTCTGGCCTCCTTCGATTCGGCTGAGGAGCAAGTATCCAAGTTTCCCTTCCTCGGCTTTGGCAAAGTGAATGTTAATAATAAGTTCCCCCGCTTGGCCCATTCATCGAAAGCAAAGGCTGCAGAATAGACTCCTCCTTTTCCAGCGCCCTCAAGCACCTCTTCAGCATTATCATTAGCACGCCTAAGGATTTCGCCTCAGCATTTCTTATCCTGGCCGTTACATTAGCTAATGGCCGCGGAGAGGAAGTCCTGGGCGGTCTGGCAGCGCCCATAAATATTTAGTGTAGGTCGCTTAAAGCATTTTGGCTTCGGAGCGCCCGTTTTTTGCCGGCCCGATCACGGTCTCTCGCGGGCCCGCTGTGTCAACGCCGAATAAGGACCAGCGGGAAAGAAAGTGTAAATTAGATTTTGTTGATATTTATTGCCACTGTAAATTCTTCTCGTTAGAGTTAGAGGGAATTTGGTGCTGCACTT
>NC_051409.1:12532427-12533329 GCF_015228065.2 Penaeus monodon | reverse complement strand
AAAACAGGGTTAAAAAGAAGTGCTGAGATATAACCGACCAGAGGCGGGCGTGCTACCAAGACCAGAAAAATGACCTAATTTTGTGTCAGCAGAGAGAGATTCGCTGCGTATTTCTCCCTGTTTTCCCATAAGCTCCGGCCTTCCCGTCGCTTCTTTTGCTCCGTTGTCCATCTTTCTCTCTTCTTCATTCACCTCTTTTCATGTGCCCCCCCCACGTAAATTGTCCTGCCCTGAGGTCACTACTTTGTCTCACTCCTTTTGTCTCTCCCAGCTTCGCCTCTCGTTTCATCTCGCTTTCCACCAGGTATCACCTCTTTAGGATGCCCCCCACCCTCTCCATTATCATTCTGTACCCCTTTCCTTCCCCTCCATCTAATCCGTCACCTATCGTTCTCTTTAATCACATTGCACTCTTTCTCTTTCTTCGACCTCCTCCTCTTCGCCCCCGTTATCCATCGTCTCTCCGTGTCCTCAGCTGGTGCCCTGCGCCCTCTCCCGCCCACGCCCTCTACTGGATTACGGGTCGCGGACACTTTGTCTTTCCCCCGGCCATGCTTTCCACGGGCCCGTCATACCGCATTTGCATATTGGTCGTAAGTTCGCTTGATCTGTATCAGTCTCTCCCCTTTATCCGTCTGATTAATCCAAACATTACCATGACTGCCCCGTTAATTTGTCGCCGTTTTGCTCATTAAAATGGATGATTATAAGGCAAGATTCGTTAATCCATTGCAGAGGTTTGGGATCATTAGTATGATTCGAGCTCTCGTCGGGAAGCGTTTGAATAAAAACCAGTCTGGAGAAGGTTTTTTTTTCTATTCGAAGGCTGTGCACAGTTATTAAGTGGTCGGATTAATGATGGAGACTATGAATTGCTTTTGTAGGATGGCAGAACTTTCGTC
>NC_051409.1:12531468-12532338 GCF_015228065.2 Penaeus monodon | reverse complement strand
TGTAACTGGAACCACCTTGGCCTAGTCGATATAATCTGCCCTTGTCATCCCTGTAATTACATTATCACTGTATCAGTGCAACATCATCATTCTATAATCACTGCCGCTCTCACCCGCCATGCCACACTCGTAACTGAAGTGGTTCCAAGTTATTATCGTGTTGTTGCTACTTGTGCTTGGGTTAGTGGACTTATTGGGAAGCGTTTTGAGCAGTGATGGTGTTGTTACCAGCCTTTGAGTGTTGGTTATGTGTCAGATTGGGCCGGGAAGGAGAAGGCTTAGGGGTTAAGGTCAGGAATATATCCTGCGTGGGGAAGGAGATTTGAAAGAGGCTGAAAGAAGAGATGTGAATGGGAAGTACGTAGAGACAGGGAGAAGATGGTAGGGATGAGGAATCTTTTAGAAAGTGTTTTTCCTCCTCTATTATAGACCCACATCCTCTCTTCCGACTTACTCTCCAACAGCTCATCAAACAGGATTCCAGCGACTACAAGAAAAAAAACTAAATTGTACCTTTTTTCCAACTCTGGAGAGCAATACGGTTGGGGATCCTCTGGGCGTGACTGCACGTAGGGGAATGTTTGTTTGGTGCTGATCTAATAATCCTGCGGTGAATGGGGCTACTGTTAGCCCCACTGCATCAAAGGAAGGGTAGGGGGAGAAGGGGGCGCTGCGGTGAAGAGTGCCTTGAGGTTATATGGGGAGAGTGGTGAGAAGTTAGGCAAGCAATCACTTTTTTTCCTAATAGTCTCATGGTTTTCGTATCTACATGGTAGTGTTTACGTACTTTTCGATGCATGTATGTAAAATATGGTGTTTGAGATCCTGGGAAATGGCCGTAGATGATATGAGTTGTTTTTAGTTATGATA
>NC_051409.1:12528495-12531217 GCF_015228065.2 Penaeus monodon | reverse complement strand
GAGCCCGGTCAGGTTGTTTCTCGAGTCAGCTGGTCTAGTGATCAGAGGAGATGCACAGAGAAATTAAGATTGAGGAGTGGCCGATCAAGAAAGTCGAATAAGGGCGAGTTGCAAGCCTGCAAACACCTGGGTGGGGATGGGAGGGGGGAAGTTGCCAAAGAGGGTGCGAAAAGAGAGTTACCCGGTTGGAATGGAAGTTAGCCGAATATTGGATCATCCAGAGATCGTGTTAAGAGAGGAGTTGGTTGGATTCTAGCTAGGAATATGCAGATGGAAAATGAGGGGAGAAGAAGGGAGGGGAGGGATGCATTTCAGGGTTTAAAGGGTTTAAGTTCAGCTGAATATGGCTGATTGGGTAACCATGGCAACGGAACGTATACTAGATAAATGGAAAATATAAAAGGTGTTTTTGTCTACCATTTCTGAGCCCAGTCTTGTCCCTGAAGACTTATCTAATTATGCTATCAAGTATATCTATTGCTAATTTTATTCTTACATTCGCTTTTCACCAGTCATATTCCGAAGTAGTTCGATAATTAATATGTTTGTAGTGTTTTCGTTCTTAGAAATGTTTTTTGTTATTTATTTATCATATATTTCTAATTAGAATTACAAAGGTCCACGTATAGCAGACCTACCAGATCCTCGCGAATAACCCACAGGATCAGACTTACAAGTGAGGGTGCAACTGCGCAACATGCCCTCGCTGTTCGCCTGCGATGCCGAGTGAAGTGTAACCCAGGCGGCGCTTCGGGAGCGGCGAGGCGTTAAGGAAGTGTAGCGCGGGCGATGAAAGCCCCCACCTGGCTGGCTAAGTGGCGCAGCACGCCCCGCGAATACTGACTACCTTCTCGACGGCTCTGGCTCCGGAGTGGGTGAGATTAGGGATTTTTAAGGGTCGATGTTTCATGTCACGTGGCGATGACTGTGACTATTAGCGTCGGAAACTGCGATTCGGTGAATCACCTGTGCGTTCCACTGTCCCGTGCAATGGCAATAGGGAAGTCAAGGCTATACGGGATCTGAATGTGTGCGTTGAAAGGGAAATTGTGATTGATGGTCAGAAGGGGTTTAAATGTGCTTAAGCTTTCGGATTATTTGTTTTATATAATTATTTATCAAGATTGTATGAACTTGTATTCTTGCATTAACAAATAAATTTTGTCGAGTTGTGTGTTATCTAAGTTTTCCTCTCCGTGTTGCCGGGGATCTGGCCATTTGCAACCAGCGTGAACACCTCATTGAAATACATTACCTCACTCCGCATCCCCGGCGCAGAGCTTGACGCCATCTCGGTAATGGAAGCCGCTACCTGACGGAGACGTGGTGAGGCGTGGGCGTGGAAGAGAGATAAGTTGACACAATGCTGATTTTAGACGTCGACTGATGCGCTGTGCGGTAGCAAGGCTTCATTGATTCGTGAATGGCCAGTTGCCTTGACCGTTTGTTTTGCTCACTTTAATTTCCATGGTGTCCAAGAATTTTTAGATCTACGTCGTAAGCAGTATATTTTATTGGTAACAGTGCTTGTAGTAGTATCCCGAATTGTACCAGTTTAACCAGTGGACAGAACCAAGGGAATAAGCACAGATGACGATACCAAGGAAAGGCACACAAAAAGAGAAAAATAAGTAGCTGCTTTCTAAGAAAAATCTTTGCTTTCAAGATGTTTCTTCATTCCCGCTTCATCCCTTGTAGTGTTCGTCTCGCTTGAAGGCAGATGTTTCATGTCCGTGAACGCCGTTCCTCCTCCAGCTTTACATCTCCGCTGATGCGTGAGAGCAAAACCGCATTACGCCAGAGCTGGGCCGAAACTCAAGCTGACACTCGCACACACGCGCTAATGGAAAGATGGGCCGAGATTCTCCTTTTTTTACGATTCACAGCGTCTGTTTCGCCAGTGTGCCGCTTAGGAAGAGGGAGGCGATGCAAGATAATAGTTAAATGTGGCAACCGGGATCCGTAGAGTTTTGCGAACCAAGCGGTCGATGAGTGTGTTCTTTATCAGGTTTTTATTTATTTCTTTTTTTGTTCATGTTACCATTTGTTTTACTTATTTGTTTAGGTTATCTTTTATTTACGTATTTACTTATATTATCCTTTATTTATATATTTATGTTGTCATTTATTTATATATGTATGTTATCATATATTTATATATTGATGTAATCGTTTATTTATTCAATATTAACATAGCCGTTAATCAGCATGTGTTGAGTTAACATTTTTCTGTGTGCAGTAATGTACCATTATCTTTGTTTCCTAGAATATAGCATTTAATTTATTTTCCCGGACCTATATTTCTTGTTCCAATAGTATCACTCACTAGTTTTAAAATGCTTTAGTAACACTTAGTTAGTAAGTTAAATTTTGCGCTGATGGTTTCTAACACATATTATCGGCCACTTTTAAATGTCTGCTGATTTGATCATTCCATTTTTTCCATACAAACTGAGGGTTAAGGAAAAATGTCGTTATACAAAATGATGAATAGACCCTTTGTTTGCCCTGCATTAGGAAATGATACAGTTTAAATATACCTTTCGACTTCACAGGGACGTTTATTCTTTTATTTTTTCTCCTTGCTGTTCAACTGATCATTTGGTCATTTACATTTGCTTCTTTTTAGTTCTTTCAATATTTTTACCATCATTATTCTTAATAACTACATACCCTTGCTTTTTTCCTTCTCTTTCACGTTGAGTTTCAATAACCACAATTG
>NC_051409.1:12525468-12528378 GCF_015228065.2 Penaeus monodon | reverse complement strand
GTGGTAATATCTTTCGCTCTGTTATCAATATTATCACTCGATCCCGCGCTTCTTCATCTTCGCCTTTTATACTCCGACTGCCTGCGTTCTTGGAGCACCAGAAACGAATTTATGGACGTGATATATCCCTGTTGCGAAGCCTAGGTGGTGCGAGGCAGCACTTGAGGCCCGGTAATGGAGCTGTCTTGCGGATGCTGGAGGCGAAAGATGGATGTTGTTGACCACACACTGAAGCGTAGGTTTGCTCGACCGTCGTTTAAATAAGTGAGGAGACTTGTGGCGCTTTACGTCTGTGGGGTTCTATGTAACGGTATTATTCAAGGCAAGCAGGTATTGGCCGAGTTTTCTTCGTCGCGTAACTTTCTTTTTTGTTTTTGGTTTGAGTTCTGTGTATAGAATATATATGTATATTCAGAAACATTGTGTATATAAGCGATAATATGCGTATATGTTACCGAAAAATGTTGTCGAAGTTGTGAACTGGAATAAAGAGGTGGTTTAGAAACACCGTGCAGGACAAAGGAAATGAAGTGTGTTGTGTGTGACCCGAAGAGTTATTGGCACTTGGCGGAAATCCAAGCAAGACATGTTGCAAAGGAGGCAAAGGGCTAATGTAAGGCCATTTCTTTTTCAGCTATTTCTGAATGAGGCTAAAGTGTTAACCATATGTACTGGTGAACTGTGTAAATATTTTCAAAAGAAATAAGGCGAGACTAGGCGGGTATGTGAGGGTGGGCGTGCCGTGCCCGCGGGCGGGCGCCGCGCAACAATGGCTCACGAGGCGGGGCGGAGACCCTCCGGGGACCGCCAGGCATCCAAGGCCAGCTCCACTACTCGCACCTCCATGAGCGGCCTCCTCCCCAGCCCAGTCGTGTGTGGTGATGAACCTAGCTTTGTCACGCTCTACCAGAATGGCGGCTCTAAACGGTTAGTCGAAGGCTATGACGCCAGTGCGAAATACAATGGGTCCAGCAGACAGCATGAGAACGGAGGCCGCCTGGGATTAGCCAATGGCGAGCGGTCGTCGGACTCCGAAGACTCGGGTGCCACCAGCGGCGCCACCAGCGGGAAGGAGGCCAGCCCGGGCTACGAGGAGAGCTCAGGCTCGGAGCAGAGCAGCGGCCCGCCGCTGTCCGAGGAGAATCGCGGGGACGACGAAATGGACCCGGAGCCAAGACTGGTAAGATCTGCGTTGCCGCGATCTCAGACGACGCCCGTGCTGAACGGAGACCACACGCTGGACGACGTGCTCCGGCCGCTGACCCACTACGGCCAGGAGTCTCCTAGCAGCGAGAGTAGCCGCCTCAGCAGCGACTTGAGCCGCATTCGAGCCGCGCACGAGATAAATATTAGCAAGCTAGCGTATCTCGAGGCGCTCTTCCAGCGTGCCAAGCTGGAGGAAATGCGACTGAAGAACCTCAACGCCAGCAGAGAAACGAACGAAGCACGGAGCGCCAAGTCAGGCTCCAAAAGCTTACAAAGTCCAGAGAGCGGTTACAAGTCGCTGCCGTCCTCGGTTTCGGATTATGGACTCAGAAACTACGGGTCGGGACACAGTTCTTCCTCCACCAACAACAGCAGTTGCGGGTCCACCTTGCCCGATGGCCAGGCTTTGCTGCGGACCATCGAGAACCGGTTGCAACTGGCGCGGCCCCAGGAGAAGGGCAGCAGTCGGTCGCTGTATCAGTGCGGTGGAAGTAGCAGCGTCGGGAGCCTCAGCAGGCTAGCGACTGGTCATAGCCCGGCCACGAGTGGGACGTCCACCCCCGCCAGATTCGTTTCGCCCTCGCGTTCAGAGGCTCACGGGGGCTCACAGGGCACCACCCCCGGCAGCACCCCCGCCACCACTCCCGGGGGGACCCCAAAGCGACCCGAAGGGCTCAGTCAGAGCCGTTCCATGGGTCACGTCAGCCAGCGATCTCTTCCGCACAACTATCGTAGCCGCTCTGCATACAGCTCGCCTGCAGTGTCCCCTCAGCGAGGCCCTGACCCCGCTGGATTCCTCGTGTCCCCCTCGGGCGGGGTTCCCAACACCCGTAGGTTTTCCAGCCTAGACCTGAGGGGTCGCGGCCAGCCACGGCAACTGTCCTTGCGGCACACCGCCCACGGCTACCCGACGGTGGTCCTCCCCATCAGTCCGCCCTCGCCTGCTCAGGGCACACAAGCATTCCATCGGAAAATGCAACTTTTCTTCGAGATAATGGACACGCAGTCGAGATTCTCACAGGTAGGCGCGGTTTTCCAAGCCTTAGCCTCCATTCGCTGAAATCACTTCTTACTTGTGCTGACTTTAATTCTCTAAGGTTAAGCATTTCCTGATGGGAGTCCGAGTAGCAAGTATAGCTAGGTTTGTATTGCTTCTTAACTCACTCACTAACTTTTGAATGGCTAATATAAGACTTGATTTATTCTGTAGGGAAACTCACGCATTGTATGAATTCACGCTGTATATCCTTAGCTTTATGAGTAGGTAGTACTTATCTCTTTATCTCTTTATTAGGGGTCTCGAATCACGTTAGAAAACAGTTTCCAATCAGATACTAAACCTATTAACATTAGCGGAAGAGGTAGTTGGGTCACAGCTTCAATCTTAAAGCTTAGGCACTGTTTGTATGTACTGTATATATGTTCTCTCTAATGTACAGTCTCGTTTTCATAGCCCGCTCAGTCCTCCCTCTCAGACCCGACTCGGCAAAAGGTGGGTACAGCACATTCCCTCTTGCGGTGCCTTCCTCTCCCGTACATGCCTGTTTCCAGAGTGATTGTCTTCTCTTTCCTTTACCTTTTTCTGTATTGTCTCCTTTATTTACCTGTATTTTGTGCCAAGGACGGGAAGGCACCTTTGTATGTCTTTTTTTCTCTGAATTATCTTACTGAATTGCCTGTAGTCTGTGCCTAGGACAGTGGCAC
>NC_051409.1:12524869-12525409 GCF_015228065.2 Penaeus monodon | reverse complement strand
TAGTCTTTCTTTACCCCACAATTTACATATACTAGAAGTATTTATATAATTTAGAAATGTATAGAATGTATTTACGATTTAAAGAAATGTGTAATTAACGAGATTTTTTTTATTTTGATATAATAGAAAGTTAACTAATTTTGCAATTTAATTCCTTTAGTGTCAGAACCTGTCGTATTAAACCTTTATAGTTGAATTTTGTTGAGTGACTGATTCTCTGATTCTTGATATGGTGAAAAAGTATTGATATTTTTTTAAGTGTATATTGTGCATCATTTATATAATGAATAAATTATGTCAAGCATTCTGTTGTAATCAATTATATATACTTCAACATACTTTTAACTTTTTTCCAGGTACGTTTGGAGATATTTTACCAAAATGGTTACAGGAAACTGTAAGTACATTATGAAGAGTTTTTATAGGTGTAAATTATTGTAATAACTTTGCATGCTTTGTTATAGGCATTTCTGGCTACGCTTTTTTATGTGAATATGTTTTTAAAGGAGAAAAAATGTAAACAGAAGTGTAGACAGTCCT
>NC_051409.1:12524615-12524756 GCF_015228065.2 Penaeus monodon | reverse complement strand
CGTGAAGAATCTATTTATAACATCAGTGGGTTTAAAGCCTTTGAGTTTGATTAAATCTTATTTTTTGAACGGTAAGGTCTGGAACTTTTAGCTGTTTCTACGGTCTGATATTCTTTTAGTGCAAGTCGATTTGAAAAGATA
>NC_051409.1:12523948-12524503 GCF_015228065.2 Penaeus monodon | reverse complement strand
CATGAAAAATAGGGAACAACCAACGGTGCAAGCGGGAATAAGTAGAACAGAACGAAGAGCAGATTAGCAGCAAAGCGAAGACGAGGGAAGGACGAGGACGAGAAGATGCAAGGAAGTCTCGATGAATAACGAGGAATTTTATAGAAAGTTATGAAGTCTCGGGGAGGCTCGACGTCGTAACAATATTCTTTTGCCCCGATGATTAATTAGACGTGAGAGCGGTAGGAGTCGGTGCCCGTGGCGAGTTAAAGGTCACGGCAGATCTCGCTGCACCGGGGAGATATGGAGGTACCTCGGGGGAAAGGGGAGGAAGGTGGCGAGATAAGGAAATACCTCTGGGGGGATTGATGGATTCCAAGGAAATTGGGGAGATATGGAACTATCTCAGGAGGAAGGTGAAGGCAGATGGGGAATTGGATAAATGCCTCAGGGGGGAGGAGAGATGAAGGAGGAGAGGTTCAAGGGAGGTATGGAGGTATCTCTCTGGGAAGATGCAAGGAAGATTGGAGGGAGACATGGGGGTATATATTATAAGCAAGATAGGGAAATACCTCG
>NC_051409.1:12523767-12523903 GCF_015228065.2 Penaeus monodon | reverse complement strand
TAAATGCCTCAGGGAAAAGAGGAGGGAGAACTTATAGGGAAAGGGGCAGATACATCTGGTAGAAGAAGGAAAGGGGTTCCTGGAACTTAGGGTAAGGAAGAAGGGGAATTTTTAGGAATATGTGGAGATATCTCTG
>NC_051409.1:12523380-12523730 GCF_015228065.2 Penaeus monodon | reverse complement strand
ATAGCCCAAGGGTACAAAAAGAGGGGACTGGAGCAAAACGGGGAGGTACGGGATTGAAAGGAGGTTGGAGAAAGATGAGGAAAAGGCGAGGTTGGGGGAGGGAGAATGGCGTAAAGTAAGGAAAGTGATAGTGTAAATATAGTGAAGAATATAAGACAATATCATTGACGTTAAGGGATGCCAGTACAGATAACGATGTCTGGGAAAAGGGCAGGGAGTCGAGAAGGCGATTTTGAACCCCTCGAGGATGACGGATTGCAAGGAAGTTTCGGATCCCCGGCCTCTCCCCTTGCGGCTGGGGATGCGCTGGTGCGGATTGCGGAGGCACCTGCGGATCCCTCGCGTTATTT
>NC_051409.1:12522830-12523189 GCF_015228065.2 Penaeus monodon | reverse complement strand
CCGAACGCGGCGCGCGAGGAGCATCTCACGCCGAGACTTATTTTCCGCTTTTATAGACCGGAAATTCAAACTTTGATCGTTCACTAGATTCGGAGTTTATATTGTATCATTCGCGCGCGTGCCCGTGTGTCTGTGCCGCTGCATGTGCTTGTTGCGTAGTCGCGTGGAGATGATTACGTTAGCCGTCTCTACGTAAGATTTCGCACTTTCTTCTCTCTCGGCTCTGCAATGCTTGCAACCTGGGCGTGGCTGAACGAGAAAGATTGAGGCTTGCAGTGGATGATCGGATATCTGGGCGGGATCTGTTATTCGTTTTCACTTTTGGCTGCGCCGCGCATGCAATTAGTTCTTTATATAAC
>NC_051409.1:12521223-12521769 GCF_015228065.2 Penaeus monodon | reverse complement strand
AAATCTCATTCACATGCAGTCAGTCCCTTCAGTTCCAAACTATATTTCATACAGCCGTATCGTAATCCTTAATCACACCCTGTTTATCTTACCAAAATTAAGTTGTTTATCAGTGTGTCCATCCTTAAAATGCAGGGAATATTTGCACAAGTCGTGGTTGTTGGCCAAGCTACTGAAATTTTGAAAATTCACGCTCAAACATTGTCTTTTTTTTTCAAACACTGCCATCAAAGTTCTGTTTTCAGACAGGGAGCGTGATTAGCTGAATTCGTAGGGGGGAGAGGAAGAGAAAAGGCAGGGTGTAGGGTTGGGAGGTGAAGCAGGACATAAGTTTCTTGTTAAATAATTCACCGCACACACTAGAGGGGCGGCTCCCTGCCGGCTTCCCTTTTTCAGGAGTCGTGAATTGCAAGAGGACGTGAGACAGAGCAGGTGTCAGTTAGTAAGTAGGCCAGTTGCTCGTTTCTTGTGTATTTTTTCTTCTTTTTCTCCGAACCTGATCTCCCCCTCTTTTTACTAACACATTGATCTGTTATAGTAGTTATG
>NC_051409.1:12519915-12520754 GCF_015228065.2 Penaeus monodon | reverse complement strand
GAGCGTTTTCACTTGTCATCAGAACTGCGTCATGGCGGTAATGGACGAAGTTATTGTAAGAGCAAGAGATGGAGCAGTACCCGGATGAAAGAGGAGGGGAGCGCTGCCGACCGCTCTCTGGCATCTGCGACATCAGTTGCCGCGCCGACCGCATTTTTGCTGAGTCACGTACTTATCACCATCGGGGGAGTGTCGGATGCTGGTAGTTTATGTTTGGTTTACTGCAATAGTGTGGGTTATTACAGCAGTTTTGCAGGAGATGCACTGTTGTTAGCAATTTAGGTGTTTAGCTGAAGCACGTAAGACATGGTGAAAAAGGACACCCCATCACCGCCCGTCCCTTCCCGTGGAGAGTCAGGAAATTCGTGTAAGAGTTTCCCCGCAAATAGCCCAGCCATTAAAAACGCGAAGTTCAACTCCGAGGTCAGATGAGTGACAGGGAGTACAAAGACGCTTGTTGTTGCCGTGGTAATCGCATTTGCTGGCGTGCCTTTACTTTTCTACGCCGGCTGCTTCGTCAGCGATGCTGGCGACAGCGACCACTAACCGCTGGGACTGCCGACTCCCTCCCGCAACAGAGCACACAAAAATCGCAGTTTATCCTCCGCCCCCGGGGGTTACGTGGCGTAATTGGTTTCTTTCTTTGTCCTGGGGCGAGCCTCCACTCCGACGGCACTGAGGAGATAAGATGCTTAGGGGAAGGGCGATAAGGATGCTGAAGTGGGCGGGCGGAGAGGAAGCGACGGCTGGTGGGTTGAACGCGGGTGGGTTATGCGTCGGGCGGGAAGCCCACAGGTAAGGGTTGGACATGGTGAGGCGTGGACTGTGTGTCATCATAT
>NC_051409.1:12519800-12519884 GCF_015228065.2 Penaeus monodon | reverse complement strand
GGGTCTCTTCCCCGCCTTCTTCCTTGTTAATCAGTCCCCCCTTAGACGTTTTCCTGGGGCGGGCGGGGAGATTTAAGCTATTGC
>NC_051409.1:12518882-12519582 GCF_015228065.2 Penaeus monodon | reverse complement strand
CTCGAAGAATATGCATGTGGGCGTTTCCGATGACGTCACGAAAATATGCGTTCCCCAAAAACCGTTCTCTCGTCTTTCCAGTAATTAATCGCCGCTCTTCGTGCCTATTGATGCACCGGTGTCACGAACAGGTGCGTTAATTAATGCCGGTAACTCCTGCAAACTCCGGTTTCCGGCTGCCGGTCGAGTCGAGTCCGGCGAGAGACGGGGTGCAAAGGGGGGCAACTTGGCAGGCGAAACACGCGCGATACAGTTGATACGCGGTAAGTTACTGTCGAAGGCAATGGAAACATTTAGAGAAATGATTTAACGTAAAATGAGACGGTAACTTAGTAGCAACAAAAGCCGAGCGCTTCCTGATGCAAAAAGAAATGTGGCAGGAAAATTGCTGCGAACGTTCAGGAAACAAGAGGAGTTAGCGTGCCGGTGCGTAAGGCTCCTAACATCCTATGCTCTCTGAGCCATCACAAAATCTTAAACAGTTCTTGAAAAGGAGCAAAAATTGCGAGTCTGCCTGCGGGGCTTTGTTATAACAAGTCAAAGGATGAAGTTAATGAAAACTTTTTAATTCTAAAGAGTTTTGTTTGAGTTACGACTTTGCATATCTTATCAGTAAGGGTAGTTAACATTTTGCTACATTCTGATATTTTCTCGATGACACAGTAGTACACTCGCGGATTCACGCATACACCTGCCCATG
>NC_051409.1:12517336-12518687 GCF_015228065.2 Penaeus monodon | reverse complement strand
GCATAACATACGAAATAACTTGAAGGAAACTCTACGGCTGCCGTTTGTCACATTTCATATTGTTTCTTCTGCATTCTATTGGAAATACGAAAGAACAGCGATTGATGTCAGTAAAGATCCTTTTACGCACTCTCATATAATTACATTTTGTTCTCTGTGTATCTCAGTTCTCAATTTCTTTCTCTCCCCTACCGTTTCCAGTTAATCATATGCGGAAGAAGTGTGTACCTTTTGCGTAGATCAGTGGTAAAGAGATAGACGTGATGCCATGTGTCCGTAGGTGCTGTTTCATTTATGCTCTAGACCAAGTATTAGCCAATGGAGAAACTCGAGAGAGATCAGCCAACCATCTTTAATGTCCTTTAGGGTAAATCCTGTTTGTCGTGCGTATGAGTCAGTCCGGTGAAATGACGACACAGGCAGTTGTCAGATTTATGTCGTACTGTTCTTCCTTTTAATGCTAGTGTATAAGTAAATGAATATAGTAAGCGAAGTATTGAATATAATAGGCAGTTAAACCAGGTTAGAAACAGGAAAGATCTTTTCATACATTTTGTCCTTATTAGTCTGTTTATTATTAATGATAATATCTATAAATTCCTATTCAGGGTTTTCGTTCTTAGTAATTTATTTGTTGTTGGAACTTCGAGAGGCGCTCTGAAGGACGTATAACCAAGTCAAGTGTTACAGACGCGGAAGTGTTTATGCAGAGTTGTTAGCAGCATACACTGTGTTCAACTCCCCTCGCCGATGAGACCTCCGAGGTCGCTCTTGACCACTATTTTGCTACAAAATATATTGTGACTTGGAGGGTAATGTCCTGAAGCGAGAAAGCTTTTAGTGCCGACGTACATGCCGCCCTTGCCGCTTCCGGTTGCGTAAACTTGCCTTCTCCCTGCCCCTTCTTCCAACAAGTTTCTCAACTCCGCAGCTCCTTGTAGCAAACCCACCTTTCCCCTCAGCTTATTCCCCCTACCTTTTTTTATTGTCCTTTCTCCTCTCTCTCCCCCCTTTTCCCCCACCCCTTTTTTTAACCGTCTGTTTTCTTTCCATCTAATTCTTGACCCCTTTTGACATTCTTCTTTGTTGATGTCTCCCCTCATTTGGCTCCCCTCTAAATCTCAGCCCTCCTTTTGCACATATTTTCACCCGGGGAGAGAAAGAACACTTTCCCGGCCCCTCATGCTGTTTTCCCCTCATTGTGGCCGCAAAGTTAAGAGCGGTGTGAGTCTTTGAACAACGCGAATGTTGCAGGATGGAGAATTGGAACGGCCATTTAATTTTTAATCAGGACCGTTCACTTGCTATTAAGGTGAATAATGTAGTGACACACTCGAGACTGATGATGACA
>NC_051409.1:12516721-12517175 GCF_015228065.2 Penaeus monodon | reverse complement strand
CTTTCGACCTACTGCTGCTGCCGGTTCTCCGTTTTCCCTACTACTTGGAAAATTCCTTTTCTCGCTCCCATTTTCATTTGGCCTGATTCCTGTTCTTATTTTTGGCGATCTTTGCGTCACCATATGACGTCCTATGGAGGAATGTATTGCGGAAAATTGAGTAAAGTAAAGGCAGACTGGGTGGGAAGAGGGTAGCCAAACATTCCTCTTTTAAGTCTCCCAAAATTTCACCTTAACTGGCACATGATCACCTCCACCCCCTCCCCCCAACTCCCCGACGCCCTTGGCAATAAATCATCGCGTGCAACTTTCCTCTTCTTTACCGGGCGACGGTGATGGCGCCGCTACACTTCTACCCGCGACTCTTTTTAGGGACGGATCCTTTTTATACTAACCCTTTTCCTCTTTATTCCCCTTAGCTGTTATCCCCTTTTCTTCCAGCACGCCGGTCGCT
>NC_051409.1:12515842-12516465 GCF_015228065.2 Penaeus monodon | reverse complement strand
GACTTTTTCCTTCGATTTGGGTTAGATCTTCCTGTGATGAGACGCCCAAGGACCAGTGATGATTAAAGCGGAGGCTGGGAGGGGGCCGAGTGCCATTGGGGTTGATGAGAAAGGGGGGATATAGGAGGTTGGAGTAATGGGCGCCATGGGGAGGTCGCGAGGATTTATTTCTCACGCTAGAATGGAACGATGAGAGGCGAGGACCGCTCTAATGGTGGTGACGATGAGCTCGTTATGAGGGATAACATGGCTTTACTTTCAGACCGCATGTCAATCGCCGCCGGTGAGATGGCGCGTTTTTTCTCAGATTAATTGGTCGTTTCTTATTCTTGCTTATCTTCGCTGCATGTTGATCAGCAGGATTATTTTAATATTATGTAAAGAGTCGTCGTCGTTCCGCGTATCGTTTAGCGTGTCCGTGTTTTGCAAATACAGTTTTAAATGTGACAGCGAAATGGGTTTGAAGAATGGATGTGGAAGATAAAGCATATTTCTGAACTCAGGACTGTGAATCTATTGCATTTTATAGTTATGTGAATGAAATTGCTTTCGATAGCATTTTTATGGAAATTGCAAATAAAATGATAGTCGGATAAAGCTGCAGGCGCCCCGGACCGTACTAA
>NC_051409.1:12514971-12515819 GCF_015228065.2 Penaeus monodon | reverse complement strand
GAATTGCCAGCTTACAGTATGGAATTGCCACGTTACTGTCGCGGTCATTAATAAAAGCACCATCGCCGTCAATAATACCATCCATTGAGTGGGGGAGCGAGCTGGAATGGGAGTGGGTCGTGCGACGGGACAATGGTTACGAGTAGAAGGAGTGGTATTGGGAGTGGGCAAGACTCTGGCCGGAATAATAACTCTCCTGAAGGTTGAGTTTTACGGCCTACTGCGGGGGAATAACCGCTTTAGTGCCCGCCATGCTGTAGGGGAAGGGCGGAAGTGAAGTAGAGGAGAGTAAAGGTCCGACTATATGTACACAGAGAGGCAAAATGCAAGAGAGGAAAAGGTGGAGAGGGGACAGGAGATGGAAGGGAGTCGATAGGTGAGGGCGGTAGGGGGACATGGAAGGGGCTTAGTAGGGGTTGGTGGTAGGAGGAAAGGGGAAGACCTTGGTAGGGGTGGAGGGCAGTAAAGGGAAGTGTTTGTTCGAGTAGGGGGGGGGGTGGGGGCAAGGAAGTTGTAGTTTGGTTTTATGAAGTTTGAGAGCATTAATTTCTCCTTAAAGTTCTCGTGAAATGGGTATTGCCCAGTAATTTTGTAGCGGCATAATGGGGGAATCTCCGGCAGCGTTCTATAGGGCGCGAGATCAACCGAACCGCGAGATGGAGGGAAACTGTTCCCGGGACGAGGCGTTTACTTCTCGGCGATTCAGCTTTCGAGTATGTGTATGGGGGGGGGGGGGAGAGAGACAGAAACATAAAGAAAATGGGAGCAGTTGCAAACAACAGCTGAAGAAGAGGGAGATTAATTCATAGGAAAATTTAAATAAAGATAACAGTATTGGTTGCAAGCGG
>NC_051409.1:12513912-12514605 GCF_015228065.2 Penaeus monodon | reverse complement strand
CTAACCGGAAAAAGTACAGTCAGACGCAGAGGCTAAGGGACTGATAAATTAATTCATGGCCAGGTAGACAGACCGGAGGGAAAGGGGAAGGATGTCTGGTGAGGGAACAAGAGCCGCGGGAGGAACAGGGAAGGGAGCCGGCCGGGACGCTGATAAGCAGTCATAGGAATATCAGTATATTTACTTACTCTCCTCTTCCCGGGCGCGCTGCCGATGTTATCGATACCATAACCCGGGAATAATGCAGTTAAGGTTGATTGGTTAAGTTAGTGTATGCATGGAAATCGGAGATAGGGGAGAGAGCGAGGGGGGGAAAAGGGGAAAGCAGAGGGAGAGGGGACGAGGAAAGAGGATAAAGAAGGGTAGTAGAAGGGAAAAGAAATGGGAGATAGAGCTGAGCGGAAGGGGAAAAGAAGTGGGAGACGGAGGAATGAGTTTAGGGAAGAGCGTATTAAAGTGGGACACACACGGAGGGAAGAAAGTATGAAAGAAAACGACCGGAAAGGCGACGGCATTTTGCGCTGCGTCTGTTTTATCGCCTTGGGAGTAACGTAGTCAATGGCAGCGCTGAACGGCCACCCGGGAACCCTTGACTCATTTAAAGGGGGAGGGGGTAGAATGGGGATGGGAATAAAGGGAGAGAGCTGATGAATGGGAAGGAAAAATAGAGGAAGGGAAGGACGAAGAGACGCG
>NC_051409.1:12513439-12513827 GCF_015228065.2 Penaeus monodon | reverse complement strand
CGCATTAAAAAGGCGTCTTTGAAATGACTCGACTGGCGAAAGAGGAAACAGACAGTGAATCCAAAGTTTTTGGAAGACGAGGATGATATGAAATCGAGAAAAGGATTTGAAACGGAGCAGCACCCGGAAACGGAAGATGGAAATGGATGACAAACGATAAAGTATTGCATAGAAACATAATTGAAAAGTGACAGAGAAAACAGATTGTACTCCCTTTTTCGTCCTTATTGTGACAGAGACAGAGCCTGATAAAAGAGGACCGGCTGAACTTTTTGAAAAAGGGGGACCGGAAATAAAAGCATGCAGAAATATGTACAGGTAAAGTATGTGTGATTGGAATGATGAAGCAGAACAACTATAGGAAAGCTAAATAACGGTAATAACGCGC
>NC_051409.1:12512757-12513378 GCF_015228065.2 Penaeus monodon | reverse complement strand
GAGTGTAGAAACTGATAGAATGGCGGAACAAGTGCACGCCGGAGAATTGAGAAGAGCCCAGGAGAGATATGAAAATTGATGGAACAGCAGATATCTGATCGAGAGTGACTGCAGAGGATCGTGTCGAAATCGCGGATGAGTGACAGGGGAGGGCAAGAGTGCCTGTGGAAGGTTATGGTGATGGACAGTGTAGCAGGGAGGCAGGCTTGACCCGAACACAGGCACATTATAGCTGGGAGTCATCTTTTATTTTCTGAAGACCAATTAAGTGTCATAAGGATATATTATTTTAGAAGTGAATGTTGTACACCTAACTGGAGGGTTGCTCATACCTTTAGGTTATAATTTGGAAGTGCCTTTGGCGTCCTTTCTACGGGAGTCGGGTTTGATTAACGCGCATATATGTATATACTTAATTCAGGAGCAGCAATTGTACGCTTGATGGACTTGTGTTACTAACCCTGCTGAGCGTCTCTTCTATTTATGAGAGATCCTCATCTTCCCGGGGTTAATGAGGTCTACTCATCGTTGTGTCCATTGCTGCCGAGCCAAGAGATGTTGCTCCTTCCTTCCTGAACCCATAATTTTTCTCATTATTATTATAACTAGGGTCTCTGGCAG
>NC_051409.1:12512076-12512521 GCF_015228065.2 Penaeus monodon | reverse complement strand
GCCACATATTTTCGGGTTTGCATATACAAGCGTACCTGGAAGGTCTTACCGCCCCTGTCTCATACATCTGTGCGACGGCATCCGTCCCCGCAGCCGGAATGCATCCAAGACATGCCACTCACCCATTGCTCCCCCCGCCTGCCCCCTCGCCCGTCCACCGAGGAAATGGGTCGCCGCTCTTTGCATGTGTTCGGTTTGACGTTATTGATTCAACGGCCAGGTGTATTACATCTTATTTACGAGACATCCTCCGCGGCCAAACACTCCTTAATGGCCCCGGGCTCTCAGGGGCGGCATAAAGGGATCCATCGTCGAGCTTCCGGCATAAACAAGGTCCAGGATCCGAATCCCTCAAGTAGTCTGGGAGAAGAGGAAGGCAAGAGGCCTGGAGAACAGGTTAGTCATGCATGCCGCGGCCGGGCGCATGGCCTCCCTTTTCGGTGGT
>NC_051409.1:12510108-12510921 GCF_015228065.2 Penaeus monodon | reverse complement strand
ATCCTTGTGTTCCGTATGGCGGTTTGTTTTATTGTCTCTCGTGTCCCACGGTCGGCATGTCCCATTGTTATAGGCTGAGGTCTGTGCGATATGACTTATGAAAGCTGGATGGCTGTTGACCTTAATGGGCTCAGGCGGTCTGGGAGAAAGCATTTCCGACCTTTTTTTGGCTTGGCTTCCTGTGACTATTTTTTTGTTTATTTATGGTCTGTTTTTCTTGATTTTGTTAATGTGCGATTTTGTTCTTACTGATGTGTAAATGTCATGTCACTTAGTAGATCTAAGTAGCATTTCTCTACTTTATTTAGTTTCCCATTCCAACCAAGTATATATATATTATTCCTCGCTCTCCCTGCCTTGTCTGTATCATGGTTAGCACCAGTCGCATGTCAGGATAGCCAACTCGCTCTTTCTCAATAAAGCCTTGTCCATAAAGTACTTTAATTACTGTGTCGTGTTTTCGTTGAGCTGGGACTTGGGCGAGTCAGCATTATGACGTAGTGAACCTCCATAATTGTAAGGTACTTTTGTCGCGAGACCCTGTCGTTAGCGTAGATAACAGGCGTTATAGTTAGACATTGCCATTTCTGTAAGCTTTGTCATTTTTGAAAATTGCTTTGGTAATACAAGACACTCGATTTATGGTGTCACAGGGACAAGATTAGTAGAGTTTTTATGAGGTACATGCGAAGCTTAAAAATACTTGTATTGTTAGAAATATGAATGTATTAGTAGTGAAACGATTCTGCACCGTCTTGTAATCTACTACAGTGAAATATTGCGCATGTTGTCCGTAGATTTTTTATTGCCCTG
>NC_051409.1:12509699-12509872 GCF_015228065.2 Penaeus monodon | reverse complement strand
TCCAAACTTTCTGGCCAATGGGTAATTTCACTCGAAACTTATTCCTGTGGTGACTCTAACGGCACAGAAATGTCAGATTCCTGCGATTGCCATTCCCTTTGTGTGGTATACATTTCACGGTTGACTAAGATTTACTCATCCCTTGGCCGGCTCCTGCAAATACTGACTGCCCT
>NC_051409.1:12508652-12509619 GCF_015228065.2 Penaeus monodon | reverse complement strand
TCCGCCGTTCGTGCATTATTCTTTCATTTTACCTGCTCGTGCGTCATAGACCTTTCTTCCCAGCCCTAGCCTGTAAGTCTTCCCAAACTTCCTTTTCCATTTCTTCAACATCTTTCGTCCATCCTCCCCTCCTCCTCCCTTCTTGAACCCATATCCCCTCTTTCCATCACTTTAACTTCTCCCCACCACCCTACCCACCTCCCCTCCGCCCCTTCCAAGACGGCGCCATCTTGTTTTTGCATCATCTGTCTTCATCGTTTTCTTTGTCAGCCGTTATTATCCGGAGCTCCGCCAGGATTCGGCGCTTAAATCCCGCTAATTCTGCGTCTGGTTCGTGCGAAGTCGAACTCGATTTGTGCAAACCATCCCGGATTCGCGGCTCGACCTCCCTCGCTTCCTGCTCTCACGGCTGGCGGAAACTTACTGGCAGCGGACTAATGTTATGGCTGCATGATTGATATTTGCCCCGATTTTTTCAGTTGTTCAAGTACTGCAAGAATGTGTTGTTTACAAAATGATGTGAAAGAGGGAAAATAGAATGTTGAGGATAGATTATAGTAGCATGATTTTTATGTGCATTCTCAGGAGAAAATATAATACGCCTCTTTGTTAATCACCATACTGGCAAAAATGAATTTTCAAAGATGTTTTTTAATCGAACAGCGAGTCTCATGGGATCCTCTCGAATAACTCGCCGTCGATAATGCCTGATGAGATAATCGAAAACCGCCAATCCCTTCCCGTCGCTGTTTCATCTTCTCTCTTTGTTTATTCAGCGATTCAGCTTCAGCTCAGTAAGGTTGGAAGCATGTGAGTACACACGCGATAATGAAACCTTTGTAGAGGAAGTCCCCGGGAAAATTTCATAAAGTGGCAGAGGTCAGTGGGAAAACCTTGGCAGTGGGAGTGTAATAAAGGATTTCTGGCTCGAGAAGATTAAACGGAAACTGGGCACGCGCGTGCGTGC
>NC_051409.1:12507990-12508530 GCF_015228065.2 Penaeus monodon | reverse complement strand
TGTGTGTATCTTTTTTTGTGTGTATGTCTCTCTGTATGCCTATATTCCCGTATTTGATGTAATCTGTAACATCTCCCTGTCACAGTAATGAACGTTTCTTGCTTTCATTTCCCTTCCTCTGCGTTTGAATGGATCTTTCCCACTCCCTTCCCTCAGGTCTCCAAGGGCAGCTGCTTATGCCTCTTCCCTCTCCTTCTCTCAGGGTCTCCCGCTGTTCCGTGCGGTCCCAGAAGCGGATCCCGACTGTCTTTTGCTGACTTCTGCCTTTGTTTTCTTGTATCCTGCAGGCCGGGGGTTTCCGAGAGCCCATGATAGTCTCTCTCTTTTGACGTGGTTTTGATGAAGCCTACGTTGCCTCCCCCTCCCCTCCCCCTCTACCCCCTACGGCTCTGAACCCTTTGCCGAGCTCCCTTAGTCCTGCCTCTGCCGCGGGAGAGGAGTGCTCGTCGTGGTTATGTTTCGCGTATTATTCCAAGGTGCCAGACCTTATCTCCTCTCCACTAGTCTCCTATGGGGGTTTTGGTTATAGGAGTTGTGTCG
>NC_051409.1:12507493-12507813 GCF_015228065.2 Penaeus monodon | reverse complement strand
GGGGGGGGGGGGGGCAGAGAAGCGGTTGACGTATGAGACTGTGATGAACCTTGGGTGATTTACCGGCATTGCATCCGCGGGAAGGGAGCCTGGATAAAACAGCACGCCGAACTTCATGCGTGTAATATTAGCACGTTTTTTCAAGGGCTGTGCTGGGCGTACACGGATATTTTTCTCCTGTCGCATGGTATTTGGCGTCCGCCGAAAGAGAACTTCGCATATTTGTCGTTCGAGGACAGTAATTTATGTGTCGGGAAGTTGGGCCAACAAACATTTTTCGACTTCGAGTTCCCACATGCTGTACTACATACGAGCTTGCC
>NC_051409.1:12506218-12507455 GCF_015228065.2 Penaeus monodon | reverse complement strand
ATTATCGAATGTCTTTGTAGTTAGCGACTTCAGTTGATTAAGACCTTTTTTATGTCCTTTGTTCCTTCATTTGTCCATCTGTTCACTATGGTTTGTTGATATTTCACCGTATTGATAAACTTCTTTTTAACCGTTTATCCATGTTTGCTGACGTTCGAATGACCCTTTCGTGTCGCGTGGCTGTAAATGTTGCAGTGTAACAAATGTGAGAGAGCCGGGCGCGGACAGCAGCGGCGGGCTGGGAGAAGTCACTGTGTCAGGAAACTGGACGAGTTGTGGTCATGCAGTGACCGGCGGCTGCATGCACAGTGCCCCTTCCTGCCCCGGAAGCCCACAGGTCACGTTTATCCAGAGGCAAGTGTTCGTGATGCCGCCCCGTTGGATGCGTAGTTCTGCCTGCACTGCACGGCTCTTGACTCGGATGATTTCGCAGGTGCTTGCACGCGGGAAGATTAGGTACAGACCGACTGATTTACCGCAGTAGGTGCACCAGGCGTTCCATCCCATCTTTGCCAGGTCTGACTTGGATCGAGGTCATTATCCTTGTCTGTGTTTTCCTCCTCCGCCATGAAACGTCCCTCCAGTCCCTTCTCACTCTTCTTCCCTTATCTCATACTTTATTGTACCTCGACTTTATCGCTTTTCTCGTACTTTTCCTTCTTATCGGTGGCCATTACCCTTCTTCAGCAATTTCTGTTACACCGAGGCTTAAAAAATCTTATTGTTAAACGTTCACTTTATTGTTATTAGCCGCTGATGCATATATGCCCGGCTGCGTGTGGGTGGCTCCGGAGCTGATAATGGCTGCGGCCAATGATAACGATGAGATTAAGTGAGCGTTATCGACGCCTCCATTGTAATCATTATCGACATCGCCCTATCGATTACGAGTGCCATTTTGCATTTACTGTAATCATAACTACTTTTCTTAAAAAAAAAGTACTGGCGCGCCTATCCAACTCCCGCCATTGCCCTCATCGTATTTCTTGCTGCGTCCTCCATTCACTAGCAAACACGGTCACGCATCTTCAGAATTTTCTTTTCTACGGATCGTATGAAAATAAGTTATGATGAGTCTACGTTACCTATTCACCGCGCACGCCACCTGCGAGATTAGCAGTTGGTGGATGCTGGAGGTGGATATCGCCGGGGGGGGGGGGTGTTGCGTGTTTTGATGTTCGCCTCGAAACATTGCCGGAATTTTTGGGCAGGGGAGACGGGGTGCCTGATGTCATTG
>NC_051409.1:12504076-12505570 GCF_015228065.2 Penaeus monodon | reverse complement strand
TGGCCGTGCAAGTGTAATCAGGGAATTTTGAATCCACGTTTATCCGCGAGCTTAACCATATTGTCCGGGTCCGTGGCGGCGAGGGTGCCGCTCCGGCCCCTCTTCCACCCCGCCCTCCGTCTCTGTTGCATAGATCCACTTGCATCATTCCGCCACGCATTGTTGACGGATTTGTTTCTTCCTTTTATTGTGTCGTTATTCCGACCCGGGTCACCTAGCCAATGGAGAGATTTTTATTTATATATTTTAGCGCTGTGGATCCCAATCTCTTTTGGTGCAATTTTCCCCTCAAAGCGATCCGGCCAAGCGTGTCATCTCATTGTGTGTTCGCCGCACCGGCTGAGATTCGATTCCGTAGTGGCAGCGGCGGCAGCAGTCGTCGTTCCCCCCGTCCCTCCTCTTCCCACCCCATCCCTATCCGTCCTCTTGTCCCCCTCAGTCCTCCTTCTTCCCCCTTCTCTTCCTCTTTCTCTTCCCCTTCCTTTCCGCCCCTCCCCTTCTGATATCGGGTCCCCTTGCCCTCGTCAAGTGGGGCCGCGAGCGTTGGGGACTTCCACATGTCAAACCAGATACCTCGCCATAAGTGGTTCCCCTCGTGCGATGAGGGGAGCATAAGGCCGAACACGCGCCGACTCTGAAGTGGCCTTCCCTTCCGCTCCCTTCAGCAGGTGTAGTGGCTAGGAAAACTGGGTTTCGTTTTTCATAAATATCCTCCGAAGCAGCAGTGTCAGAATGCGGCATTCAAACCTGCTTATGTATTTGTCTATTTTGATTTAATACTTGTATCTTCAACCACAGTTGTTTTATGAGTTTGGATGTTCCCCTCACTCCCTCGCAATGCAACTTATTTTGAATATATATGCACATGTGTATCTACATACATATATACAGAAACATCCCAAGAGGCAAATGCGTTCGTGGCTGCCGCATGCAAATTTAGATATTTCAGATAAAGCATCCCGGCGCCCGGTTTGTAATCAAACCGGCCTTGGAGAAAAAAATCAGAGCCAGACAAAAAAGGTGGTACTGTTAGATGACCTAATGGATCAATAGATTCTAGGAAATTAAAAGTATAGAATTACAGTTTTAATTGTAATCATACATGGAATTGAGACACATCCTGTAATTATAAATTGTTGTTTTCAAAGTGCTGAATTGAATTAATTTTCGGTTCGACATGCATAGCACGAAATGTTTCTTACTCTGGCTGCCATAGCAACTGCTTGTTACCTTTAACGATCCAACCACTTGTCCTCCAACCAAAACAAGGGAACTATGCAAGGAGACGAGCTTATTATATCGCACAGCAAAGAGCGGGGACGAGAGACAAGATTGAGGATTGAGGAAAGCGAACATTTGGCTCATTACCTGCATACGGATTTACGTTATTATGGCGTATCACCGAGGCTGTCGTCTCCACGTCAGCTTATGCTCGTTAACATTGGCAAGATACTAATTACTGTCTTGTCAGTGCCTCCTTCCCCGTGACTGGCG
>NC_051409.1:12503272-12503729 GCF_015228065.2 Penaeus monodon | reverse complement strand
CATGTAGCATCAGCATTCTATCGGATTGTAATGGTCTCGGGGATTATTATTATTTTATGTGATTACTTATTCAGCGGTGCCACTTTGCCTCCCTGTAATATATTGTACTACCAACAGTTTTGTGCGTTTTCAGTTGTCATTATTTAAATCCTCTTAGGATGGCATTCCCGTTTATTTTGCGATGTTCTGGAGAAAAAATCCTCGACATTAACCATTTTATCAGCACATCTTGTTTAGTAATGGTAACGTACCAACACTGTATAAAGGGCCTCCAGACTATTTCATCCCATTATAAGCTGCCTTAAAACGGAGCGCAGAACGCATTCGCTGGCATCCAACCACGCCGTTGCGGGACCACCCACCGCTACGCTGGCCAAAAGCTACACAACACCAAGCTGGAATGCTGCTGATTGCGGGTTACTGTTGAGGAAGAATTCTTGCCTTGGACCATTCAAGT
>NC_051409.1:12502615-12502995 GCF_015228065.2 Penaeus monodon | reverse complement strand
TTGCGTGATTGCGAGAGTGACGGATACACAGAGAATGAATGAGGGATTGAGCTTTAGAGTTTAATCTTGCAAAATTGCACAATTAGTGAGCTTTGCCGCGAGGACAGTCGACTCGGCCAATAATATGAAGGAGTGAGAATTAAACTGTGTATTGGGATTACATGTAAGGCGAGTTCAATTAGAGTCGGGAGGGGGGAAGGGGGGGCAGCATCTGGCTGTCGTTACGGCGAGAGGATCTGCATTTCTTTTTCTTTGGAGGGGAATGCCATGATGCTAAGCTGATTGGCTTGATCAGGAGCGCTTGATGGTGATAGTGGCCCTACCTGCCATTGCACGAGATTGGATGTCGCTTAGCACTCTCTTTCACAACTCTAGTTTTT
>NC_051409.1:12502376-12502479 GCF_015228065.2 Penaeus monodon | reverse complement strand
TGCCCCGTCCACTTGCGTTTCATCTTCCTTGACTGCATATTTGAAAAGGACGGCCAAAGGGACGCTGGCAGGAATAAGTATGCAAGATGATGATGAACTCTTT
>NC_051409.1:12502069-12502316 GCF_015228065.2 Penaeus monodon | reverse complement strand
CGAAGCAAGACACGGAAGGGGAGGAGAACCATGAAGAAATTATCTCTGCATTTGCGGGTGAGGCGAGGGGGCGGCTGGGTCGTCGGTTGGCAGTCTTTATGGGAGAGATTACGTAAGGGGGAAAATCCTGATGATGTGAGTGACTGAGTTGGAGGATGAAGTCAACCTTGGTGGTGCTTAGAGAGGGGGGGAAAGTTGGTGCTTTCGACCCCCCCCCCCTCCCCCTCTTTCGTTTTATATATATATA
>NC_051409.1:12501401-12501900 GCF_015228065.2 Penaeus monodon | reverse complement strand
TTTTCTTACATTGTCTCCGCGTACCCCCCCCCCCCTCACCCGCTCCTTCCCTAGCCCCTTCCTCCCTCCGACTGTCCCTCGAGCACGTTACGTTACATGCATATATTACTTGTTACTCAGAGTTTAAGTGGAATTTAATTGCCTTCGTCCCCAGTTTTGGATGACGCAGTTCAAAATTAGGTTAATTAATTACCCGGTGCGCTATTACGTATCGTCCCGCTGTTTATGTTGATTAGTTTTTACGCGGGCGGCGGTGGCCATCCCGCCCTCCGCTCTGGGTCGCCGCGCCCGAGACTCATTATGTTCGTCGCGTAAATGGGCCGGCGTACGCACGCTCAAAACAGCATGAGAGATTTCTTTTCTTTTGGGTTCTCTCTCTTCGTTCACTCGAGTACGCGCATGCTTGCGTCTGTGCGTAGCTACGGCGACCCATGAGTGAAAGAACGCAAGTACATACACATAAGAGTAATAATTGATTAAAGATGAATGGATAACTTTG
>NC_051409.1:12500350-12501303 GCF_015228065.2 Penaeus monodon | reverse complement strand
AGCGAAAGTGAGAAAGAGAAGGATTGTTGATACAGCGGGTGTTCGGCGAGCTGGGAGAGGCGGGATCACGCCAAGGAGTTTCCATCCCAATGATTACTTAGTTATTTCGAATCGATGGATTAGGGTTTTCGTCGAAGTTTAGTAGTTCTAAGTCACTTGTGGAATATCGACTTTATGACACCAATGAACAACATTTTTTTTCGGCAATGATATGTGTTCAAAATAAAATAAATTGTAAATCGTCTTTTTTTGTCGTCTATCAATTTGGATAAGAATGTAATACAATTCCCAGCTCCTTAGAGCTCAGCGGACCAGCGCCACTCAAAGAAACAAAACATTTGAGTAAAAGGAAGCGTATATTTTTGAGGACGAGCACTCCTGTCAGCATCTGGGGTTTCTTTAACCTACAAACGCACGAGAACCTCCTAACGAGATGCGGTCTGATCTGCTCCTCGCTACACAAAAGCTTCACTTCCTTGCGGGAGCTGTATTTGTGTCGTCTTGCGGACCGGATCCCTGCCTGCCGCCGACTCGTGCTCGCTGGACGGAGCGGGAGGGCGACGCTGCGTACGCTTGGCATGTCCCGGATGCGGATTTTTCTTGCGATTGTTTTACCGCTCATTAGTGTTTATAGATGGATACTTCCCTGGGAGAGTTTTATATTTTTCATCTAGAGTTTTTTTTCCGCATAGAGACCTACATTCCAACGCTCACTAAAGCCACTGTACCATGTTCTCGCCAGTGTATCTTTTCGGCCATATTTTTCTTTTGTTTTTTAATCCGTGAAATTACTGTTTTATTGATCATTGTTCTCATTCGGCGTCGGCGGCCTTAGGTCCCAGCGCCGTCGCCAGGGCGGGATTCCGATTGGAAGGCCGGAAGAAAGCACACTATTCTGAGGCCTATAGATGCCTGGTAACGGGAATAAAAAATATTTTCCGGGGTCGTAACTG
>NC_051409.1:12499817-12500033 GCF_015228065.2 Penaeus monodon | reverse complement strand
GACAGGTTGATATAAGAGTCAGTAACTCAAGGAGGCAGTATAAGTGTCTAGCCGCCACGTAATGAAAGTTGTCAGTGTAAACTCATTTATTCCCAAATGTAAAGTCATATATCGCATCAAGTTTCGCGTGTGTTGGTCATGCCTGTGGAGGTTGCCGTTTGCACAGGGAGTCCCGCCGCCTGAGTCCTGTATGCACAGTCTCTCCGGGTGACGTGG
>NC_051409.1:12498934-12499782 GCF_015228065.2 Penaeus monodon | reverse complement strand
CTTGCGTGGAAGGGATATGGGTTACCTTTCATCTTGCATCCCTCCCTCAACCCTATTCCTTTCGCCCCCCCCACCTTTCGGTCCTCGGGGGTTGTGGGTCAGCCACGCGCGTGGATATTGAACCCCGGATAACCTTGCGGGATCTGGGCGTAATAACCCAGGATTTAGGACCTCTCATGAGGTTAATATGGCGAGTGTAGTGTAGCGCAGCGGAGCAATATCAGCCTCGGCGGGTGGACCCCAGGCCTGTCTCTGCTGCTGTGCTATGCGTCAGCTTTTCTCTGTGATTGACAGCCAGATGTTGGGTCGGGGAGGAGCTGCATCGCTCGGATCTGGAGGGAAGAGGACGCTTTATTAGGGTCATACAAATGATCAGATAGGTCATTATCAGATGAGGACTCCGCTCTCTCTACCTCCTTCCCTCTCTCCCTCCCTCTCTCTCTCCCTCCCTCATTCCCTCCCAATCCCCCTACACCCTTCCCCCTCTCCTTCACCCTCTCACCTTCTTTCTCTCCTTCCCGACTTTATCTCTCTCACCTTCTTTCTCTCCTTCCCGACTTTATCTCTCTCCCATTCTCCCTCCCTGAATGTGTCCTTTAACCCAAACCGCTTCTCTTTCCGTTCTCTTCACGCGCTCTTACATGGGACGTCCTCTTACCCACATGCCTTGCGTCTAGCCTCGGATCTTGGCCGGGAGACCCGCGTGCCAGAAGGTGATCCGTTCAATACGCAATTGATGGCGCCGGGGAGAGAGCGCGGGCATGCAACGCACAGGCCCGGACCTTGCCTCCGTCGGTGATCCGGCATCCTTCATCCCCCATATTTTGCATTCATATTGCAGGCTGTGG
>NC_051409.1:12497539-12498463 GCF_015228065.2 Penaeus monodon | reverse complement strand
AGCATATCTTCGTATCCCCAGTTCTTGGCGTTTTTGGTTCTGTTTATTCTGTGCCGTAATTTGGGCGCGTGGGGAGTATGGGCCTTTATGGGCGCCATGTGTGTGTCTCGACAGTACTTGTGTGTCCCGGGACGTTTATTGAATCCCTGACCCCTCTTCCTGTGTCCGCCCACCCGCAAATCCCTCCCCTGCTGAAGGAGTGGCGGAGGAAAGGGAACGTCTCCAGGAGAGATGTCCAAACTGCCACCGCGTCGGGCCGAGACGCATCACCAGTCGCGCCTTTGTTTCAGGCCGGAGCGAAGAGGCCGTCTGACCTTTAGGACTCTCGGTCGAGGACTTTGTATAGAAGGTCAGCCAGTTTCTTGTTGCGCGCTTCGGTCCGACTCCAGGCATGAGCGAAGGGAGATAGTTAAAAAAAAAACGCGCGGGATACGCGAGGGATGTGTGTGTGTGGGGGGGGAGGTATGTGGGGGGGGGGGAAGGAAGGCGGTTGGTGCGCCTATGCAGAATGGGGGCGGATCTAAGAAATGGTGATAATTGCTTTCGAATTGAATAAATTGATGGGTAGAAATAGAAAGGACGACTGTCTGTTACCCAAAATTGCCTCTATCGCTTCCGTAATTTTTGGATCACACATACGCGGAATATATTGCTTCGCCGTGATCATTGAAACAGAGAGAGGTAAAAAAGAGTGAAAAACGACAGGCCAGTTAACAGTTAACAAGGGAGTGAGTTAATGGATGAACTGCATATTGGGTGTTGGATGTGGAAGCTTACTACTCCCTTCTTTGCCCTCTTCCCTCACATTATTGCCTTTTCGGTCTTCCCCATCTCTCGTCTCCCCCATACATGTCTCTGCTTTATTCAGTTTTTCTTTAAACATCTGTAGCTTATTCCCTCTTCTCTCTTCCCCCATCTATTCGT
>NC_051409.1:12497247-12497348 GCF_015228065.2 Penaeus monodon | reverse complement strand
TCGGGCTAAACATCACGTCCTTCCCTTCAGCATTCTGTATTTCTTTCCTTCCCTGCATCAAATTCTCTTTCTCGTTTGCTCCCCCCCCTTAACCCTGTCGA
>NC_051409.1:12496745-12496889 GCF_015228065.2 Penaeus monodon | reverse complement strand
CTTGTCCCTGTCGCCCTTGCTCGCGTTCTCCCCCTTCTATCCTCAGGTGCGGGATGCTGGCCATGTTTGGATTAGGTCCCCACAACCGGGACTTGTTGCAGCGTTTTTCCCTCTTAGGCTTCTCTTTCATTACTCGGGACCCTG
>NC_051409.1:12496615-12496690 GCF_015228065.2 Penaeus monodon | reverse complement strand
GATTTGTCAGCTGTTGCGTCAGAAATCACCTTTATCGCGTTGGTTTTCCCGGCGTTTGTTACCAGTGGAGTGAAC
>NC_051409.1:12495866-12495951 GCF_015228065.2 Penaeus monodon | reverse complement strand
GCATATCTTCGTATCCCCAGTTCTTGGCGTTTTTGGTTCTGTTTATTCTGTGCCGTAATTTGGGCGCGTGGGGAGTATGGGCCTT
>NC_051409.1:12494414-12495435 GCF_015228065.2 Penaeus monodon | reverse complement strand
ATTAATCCAACCTTCAAACATGAAGTGGTACGACCCTAGAGTTAATCATATTGTTACAGATATTTTTATCTTAATTTCTTCTTCCTTATATCTCATTAATCCCTCCTTTTTTGTCACAGCAATTTTGTTTTCCCTTCTCTAAACAACCCCCCCTTTTTTAAAGAATTGTTTTAGTGAAATTGCTGAATCTTCGCATAGATGCTGTTTGCCCCATTCGTCAAGAAAGTCTAATGTGTTCCCGAGATCATTGATTCCAGATCATCAGTTTATTCAAACTTCCGAGTTGGCGACGAATTGGAAATAATATTTTTTCAAATGGAAAGAAAACAGGTGATATAAGAGTAACTTATAAGTTGAAACGACCCTCACCCCGTATTTCTAAAGCAGGTAATGGGATCTGGACCATCTCCAATTTAACTTTGCGAGGAGGTGATGACTTTGATTAATTCTAACACAGGGAGCAAAGCGGTTATTTGTGCCTTCGCTTCCCTCCGTCCCGCGCCAGGGATCGCCTACTCGCCGGGGAAACATTTTCTCCGATCTGGATGAGGTCACGTGATATCTGGCGGAGGAGGGACCGGGCGGGTTCTCTTCTTTGCGATCTTCATTTCCTGTCTTGAGTTGCTGAGTATGTCTGAGCACCGTCGTTCGTGTTGAATATTTAGATTCCATTCATAGATATGCGCACTTTGTAAATATGGGTATCGGACGGCAACATTAACGTCGGTTAGGAGTGCAGAAAGTGTACACATTGACTACTGGTGATCCCAAGGGGTGAGTATCCGTGCCCTGCCAGTGAACCTGCGACTAAGCATCGTACCCCCAAGTGCTGTGGCCGGGATGCTGTACGTGATCTTAATTTTAGGAGATGCTGTTTATCAGGCTTGTGCTCGAGAGAGCGCTTACAAGGCAGTACTAAGAGCGACTGTGTCGCCGCTGCGTCCTTGTTTCCGGTTACTCTGTTTCATCTATTGTTGGGAGTTTTCTCGTAAAAGGACAGACAATAAGTACGCACACGCAT
>NC_051409.1:12493660-12494330 GCF_015228065.2 Penaeus monodon | reverse complement strand
GTATATATACAGTAGATCCCAGCCCATCCCGGCCACAAGGGTACGGATGAGCGATTGTCTGAAGGGGAATAAGCGTGACGTTGGGTTGTGGCGGTCAGCGTGAGTGCCCCGACGTATGCTGGAGTGGAGTGGGCGCGGAAGGGGCGAACGAGAGCACTCGAGGCCGATGCATGAGGGTGTCTGTGCCCCGGAGATCGCGTTGACAGTTTCCGTGGTATTGGATAGCAGGCAGACAGGCCGTATGGTGTGAGAAGCTGCGCATGGAATATTGCGGGAGCATACATTCATTTTCTTCTTATATTGCTGCCCGTAGGAAAAAATAGTAGATAAGGCCGGGCGTATCCATGATGTAGTGCTATGTCAGGGCAGTACCCAGGGGGCCATTTTTTACAAGATATTGTAGACCGGAAAGCGCTCGGTTTTCTAGCGAACTGTACTCTCTTATGATCAGAAGTCTCGGCCGAGCAGCCTGTCTGTTAGACGGAGCAATATTGAGGTTAGCTTTTTTGCATCTATCCCTGTTTCATTTTTGGTGCCATTCTGAGTCTCGCTCTTTCTTTGGGGGCGCATTTCCATGTGACTTTCATTGTCTTTGTAACTGCTGGCACTGTCATCCGAATGGTAATGTTCAGTTACTTTCACGGATTTTCTTTTCTGTATTCTTTTATGC
>NC_051409.1:12492349-12493615 GCF_015228065.2 Penaeus monodon | reverse complement strand
CGACCTAGACCGCGTTACTTGGTGTTTATGGCTTAAAGTTTTTCCGTTGATATATACACATTGTCACTCCAGGCTCGAGACACAGTGATTCTTGCAGGCGGACCTCCATGGAATCTTGATGAGGTGTTTTTACTTCCTGCTGTTGCGCCTTGGTCACTCACACGTGGGAGTCATCGACTTGGATATTCTCTTGCTTGAAGAATTTCTTGAAGCAGACAGTTTTCTGTGAATTGCTTTTATATTGAGTGAGAAAAGTCACAGTTAAACGTTATTGAAAATTTCCCTCGAACATTTTACGACCTTGGATTCTAAAACGAGGCGCGGAGATACAGTTAACAACATATCCTGTTAGGATCTCAGCTGCGGCCTTAGGGCATGGCTGGTAAGGAGGCTCGAGATAATAACGCGACGAAGTTCATTACAAGAGAGTTCGGCATCAGCGCACGGACGCTTCGTGTCGCTGGCCTTGTCTTTGTGCCTTTTGTTTCGCTCATTTCATGTATTCTCCGGTTTTCCTTGTTTGTTTATGATATTTGATTTTTGAGCTGTTGGTGCTGCCAATTCTACTTATACTTCTAGTTCCCGGATAAGGTAGACAAGTGAAGGTGCAGTCAACGATGCTGACAATCTTGCCGCATCGTAAAAAAGTATGTACAGTTTGAGTTTCCTCTGTCTGTTTTAACATGTCCCCTGACGCGATGACGGCGGTGTGTGGTGATATGACCTTTAATGCGTTGGACAGAAGGAGGAGATCGCCTTGCGCTTCAGAGGAAGTTGTCCTTAAAAAAGGTCAAACATCAGACCTTATTATCTTTGTAAACGATTGAAGTGACGTGATGGGACGCCGTCAGCTTTGAAACAGCTTCTAAAACGTAGACTTTTGTTCTGTGGCCCCTTTTGAATCCGATTTTTAATCATTATAACGTTAAATTCTATCGAACACAAAGCACATCTCGGTTAATATTTTTTAAAGATAAGTCATACATATATTATGCTTTTTCACATTGATGTCTTCACTTTTGGTTAAGTAGCTTTGAAGGAGGAAAGCAAAGAATAGAAGAAGATAAATTTTGGCGAAAGATATATTTTTTTCTAAATAAAATGCAGAAATTCTATGTGTCCTTTAAAGCGGTCAAAGTTCCATAGTTTATGGTAATATTTTGGAAGGTTCTGACCAGAATACATGCATACACATATATTCATATTAAGTACATGACGTACGAACACGACTGTACTCACAAACACAAGCACGCGAACACGCAAGAG
>NC_051409.1:12492069-12492300 GCF_015228065.2 Penaeus monodon | reverse complement strand
TCTCCGCCTCCCTCCATTCACACTTCCTCAACCGTTTCCCCTTCTAGCCCGGCTTCCTTTTTCCATTCATTTTCCTCTAGCCCGCCTCTCCACTATAGAATTTCGAAAGCGCCCGCGCGATAGTTAGGCTTAGCATTTCTAGCGTGAGGAGCGTGTATTGGCAGCTTAAAGGGTCATGTTCCAGCGCAGGTACTTCGGTGTCGGCTGCCGCTGGACACCAGGCATCCCTGG
>NC_051409.1:12491041-12491315 GCF_015228065.2 Penaeus monodon | reverse complement strand
TTCCCTTTCCTTTTCGACTGTCTTCAAACGTATAAACAAAACACAAACAGATCTCACGAGCAAACCTATAATCTTACACAAACAAACACTTGAAAGAAGCATAAAACAAACACAGAGATCAAGAACAACGCTAAATGCGTCGGTGTAGCATTTGCTGTAGTTCCCCGGAGGACCAGTTCATCGTTGTGAAGTAAAAGCACATTCTGTATCCGTCTTGGCCGGTCGCCGGGAAATTCAATTTTGTTTCTCCTTTACGAATACTTGTGTTGTCAGC
>NC_051409.1:12490790-12490987 GCF_015228065.2 Penaeus monodon | reverse complement strand
CAAACATTGGTTCTGTGATGATGAAGTGTTATAGTACTTGACCCCCTTTCTTACTTTTTACTTGTTTGGTTCTTTGCTAATGGCGTGGATTTAGGTCTTTTTGACGTCATTAGAAGCATTAAGAATAATGCCACTGTTGTTAGTATTGTGAATCCTTTATTCTATTATCCTCCTTCCCACACGTGCTTGCTCCCTTT
>NC_051409.1:12489811-12490258 GCF_015228065.2 Penaeus monodon | reverse complement strand
ATTGTCTGGCCTCTTTGCTTCGTCCTATTTTCCTTTCTCCTGTGCTAATCAGATTATTATGATTATCTCGCTCGCTGGTTTAGTTATTTGTGTCTCGGATTAGCACTTCCGTAGTCCTGGGTTTCGCCTCTGCCATTTATCTGGCAGTGATCCTTAAGAGCATGGGAGGTTGCTGCGTGACAGTGGTGGCCTTTTTTTCTTTTGTGTTGCTCTGCATTTATTTCTTTTACCTTGTTTTAGGCTACGTTAAGAATCGGTAGTCTATCCAGAGATTAAGGATCAAATTACAGATGAAGAACATTTTCTGTTTAATTTTTTACTTAGTTGTTTGTGTATCAGAGAGGGAGAAAAAAAAAGAAAGAAAAATGTATTTGTTTTGGCCTTGGACGCAGCGAGGCCGAGCTCTCTCACACCTTGGATATAATCCATTGAGAAAATTCGCCTCTG